>NC_089586.1:38156288-38395654 GCF_019320115.1 Miscanthus floridulus | reverse complement strand
TAATTCAACTTAGGCCGGGACCCGTTTTGTTGTGCGCTCCTTCCAGGGAACGATCAGACTGAGCCCAAGGGCAGGCTTGGCCTGAGCATCCTGGCATCTTGGTGTTCCAGATTGTGCGGCGCAGTACGGACCCGCGAAATGTGTACCTGAGTTGTACCAAAGGTGACCTGAGACTATCGTGGCTGATAGATCTGGGTTTGTGTTAGGAATAAATTCCCAGCTGGTTGAAATCGATTCGAATCGCCGTCTCTCCCGGATAGTGAGAAACTTGGCTAGTCCCAACATCGTAGCAACTATATTATGAAACATGATGGTTCAAATGAATATGGAATTACAATACCTGCTATGGTTACTATTGTATGATTCTAAATAATATACCACATGTTTGGCATAGGATAGTTGCTAACCTAGAAATGGATAGTTATAATTAACTTGATAAAAGAATCACAATTGTACAACGGTTAATTGCTTTTTTCGCAAAATGTTGTCAAGTTACGTCCACTTATACAGCCTTGCATAATCCTTGGAGTCATTTTATTTCTGATTCATGACGGGTAAGTCTAGCTGAGTACCTTCTCGTACTCAGGGTTTATTTTCCCATTGTTGCAGATGGCACTGTGTATCATGGTTATTGCAAGAGTTGCTTCTATCCCGCTGTGGATGAGGAGTAAGCCTTGGGCAGGCTTCTTTAGTAATTCCTATCTTTGCTTTAGTGGACCGTGATCTGGTTTGGCACTGTATCAAACTATGTTGGAAACTTTATCTTCGAACTTATTTGCTTCCGCTTTGTTTACCAAACTCAGTTTGTAATAACTTTTTATTCGTACTCTGATGATGAAAAGTATCTGCGAACCGTATGTAATATGTGGCATGTATGTTGAATCCTGTACGATCTTGGTTGTTGTAAATCGTTTATCGAGACCCGTCGTGGTACTCGACGGACTACCGGGTTTATATGGATTCAAGTATGACAGTGCGACCGCTTGCGGATTGCCATTATACTTGTATTCTTATAAATTGGTCGGTTCTGCGACAATGGTGTTGTTTGAGACATCAAGCTGATTAAGACTACATTTGCATAAAACATTCAAGCCGAATGTGAAGTTCTTTCATTCGGCTTAGAAATATTGCATTTCATGGAGGATAAACATGTTAAGGCCTTTGGTGATTCCTTGCTGGTGGTATAACAACTAGCTAGGGATTTTCAATGATTAACAGGGGTGATCATTTGATATGAATCTTGATATGCGCCTTGAAATTATTAATACATTTGCTGAATTTTGAATTCGACATATTCTAAGGAATGAGGATTTGAATGTCAACATGTTAGCTCAACAAGCATCTAGCTTTGGCGTTGGTGGACGTAAATTTCACATCAAGGAAAGCCGATGCAAGAAATTCATTTGTTTTGTATGCAGGAGCAGTAGAACCAGCTCAGTCGACTCCCAGAGTCAGCCTAGCTGAGTTGCATGGTCGGCTAAGCCGACTACCAAGGCTATCCAGGCCGGTTTGCCTAGTGAGGCCCCAAATCAGCTCGTTTCGAACTCCAACGATGTTAGAGCCGATTTGGATGCTTGGAGAACTTCCATTATGAATTATTTAAGTAATCAAAGTGCTAAAGTTGATAAAAGTATTCGGCATTTGGCATGCAACTGTATTGTGGTCAATAGTGATTTAATTGACTTTCTACCGAACGCTTGCCTTTTAGATGCTTGAATTCAGGATGTTGATGGCCACTTGAAGCTTGCCACTTTAACACATCCTATTGTCAAATTATGGTGTTTGGGAGTTTGACCATTTAGTCTATTTAAGCAACATGGTGATTTAGACTTGTTGGGGGGCCAAATTCATTAATTATATTCTACTTTGAAGGAACACAGAGGTTAGATGTGGGCTACACCAAACCCAATTTCAGAATTAAGATCGAGAAAGATTATGGATGGTAACAACTGATCGCTTGGTGCATATGAATAATTTGATGACAACAGCTGAGGACATCACTTTGAAAAGTTCATAGCACCAAACACAAGATATCAATGAAGGCAGAAAACATAATTTGTTACCTCAAAACAGAAATTGAGTTTGAGCTCGGCTAAGATGTTTTTAGTACGCAAGCTTTACTAAAAATAGAGCGCATAAGTTGACATCCAAAAGTGTGCAAAGTGCATAATAGACTCCTCTATCATGTTTCTACCATCAAGATGGCTAGGAAAGATACTTGGATCATCGCATTTGGAGCCCAGGTGAAGAAAACGAATTTTTGGGGGCCTAATCCAGCCAGAGTCGGACCAACTTCCTCAAATGCTAGAACTGACTTCACCATTATGTTCCTCCTATAGAGGTGATCGAAAAACATATATGGTTCACCTGATTTTGAGTCTGGATGAATTAATTATGAATTTTGGAAGACTTTCACCCAAAAATTTCTAGTGCTAGTCGGCTTAGCCGAGTCACCTAGTCGGCTAAGCCGATTCTCCTTGTTTTCAGCCCAAAAATAGTACCTCAGGCCTGTGGAAATCAGCCTAGCCGACTCAGGAGTTGCCTTAGCCGACTTTGTCAGATCTAGAACCGATCTAAACACGTTCTGACATGATTTAGAAGGGGTTTAGACTCCTTGAGGGATAAGGCCACCCCCACCTTATAAATATAAGGTCCACGGCCGATTGAGGTGCCCAACACACACAATTATACCAAATAACGAATCTACTACCTCTCTTTTACCCTATCTTCCCCTCTACTTCTCCTCATTTTTCATCGGCGCTGCATAGATGGTAGATCGATGATGGCGAAGCTCTAGAGCAGTCAGGCCGGCTAGAGTAGCCCATAGCCGCTGCACGCCCCAATGGGGTCCCTCCTGGGCATGTGGAGTTTCGGGTCTTAAGAGACCTCACTGGCGTGTATTGCGTATCACGCTCGCGGCGAGGCTCCTCCGATGACGCGTCTTGCATATTGCGCTCATCGCTAGAGGCACAAGGTCCAGGTGTGGACATCCCCTAGGCGCCGGTCAATCTGAAAATCAGTTAGGCCCTACGTCGAGCGATCTAGCTCCTTATCAAGTGTGAGACCTAATTAAGCATCCACAAAAGGGGTCCCTAATAAAAGTACTCTTGCTAGTGTTTTGCAAACCTAGGGTGAGCAACAACTTACCAATTATAGTAATCAGTATAACCACTAAGATATGCTACTAGATATGAAAGAGCTAGCTCGATTTGCTCCCTAGGATGACAAGTCATAATATGTCTACTCTTGAATTATAAGAACACAATGTGAAACACAAGGGACAATGATCAAATGTGATACCGTACAAGGGGTGTCACAAAATATATCCCTATGGTTTGGTGACTTGGTGTTGATTTTTCCCACCGCTAAATAGTTGTTGTTCTAAAACTCCAATGCTCACAACTCTGGTGGCACTCTCTGGTGCTCTCTTTTTACTTTTCCTACTGTCTAACAGCTACTGTTCCAAAGCTCTAGTCCTCACAACTCCGGTGGCACTGAAAGATAACGTGCTCACACTTGAAAATGACCTGGCTAGAGCACTGTAGCCAAGCTCTAGTGCCACCTCTTTGGTGCACACCGGAGGGCTCTGAGGAGTGCAAAATCGCTCCTTTTGTCAAACCTCTTCAAATGGCTAAGAGGTGTCAACAAGGATGTGAAGTTTTTACTTCTGCTCAGAGCAGCTGTGACTTATTGGTTTGTTTGGCTCAATAGGAATGATATTGTTTTTGAACATTAACAATATATATGTTTCTGCTATGCATGTTATCTGTTTGGTTACCCATTGTCTAAGTAGGAGCCAGATATGCATGATACAGTTATAGCGATATCGCAACGGTTGATGCAGGTGGCCAAGGATTTTTCCTCCCAGGCACATGAGTGCTGGTCTAGTTTATGAATTGATAGTCACTAAAATGTGTTAGGTTTCAACTCTTTTGTTGGTTGTGTGCCTCATTGTTGGTATTTATTAACGCACACAAACAAATCCGCAAGCACACGGATACCTCTGTATCTTTCACCTAGAAGTATTCAAGTATCGTATTTATAGAGAAACATGTGAGATTAACTACAATCTAACTTAACTAGGGGTAGCAACAAGGTTAGGATTCTTGTGAAGTTCATTGATCAAGTATCTTGGTTTGTTATGAATACGAGGATTCTTGTGATGACGCCTCTAATGGTGAAGTCACCTTCTTCCGCCTAACCCGTCTTGGTTTTGAGTTTTAATTTTGGTTTGAGAGGTTCAGAACCTTCACTTGTAGAAATCTAGGGAATCCACTAACTCCCCCACACTTTGCTTGAAATGTGTCCTGCTCATAAAGACAAGGTAGAGATCAAGTGCATGGGCTCTGTTGGTGGGAAAACACCAACAGAACCAAAACTTTATTTATTCTTCTCTAACCTTAGGCACATGGAACAAGATGAAGTTGATGTTATGTGCTTTGATCAATTATAACATGGTGGTAAGATCAGAAGATTGAGCATGAATGTAGCATTTAAATACATTTGGCCAAAAGGGTTAAATTACTTAACCCATGGAAGGATTGTCTATCTCTACATAATGTATCAATCTTTACATGATTATGACTATCATCTTCCAGACATAGGATGTGCACTTTCAGCTTATTTGGTTAAGACTATGGGCTCAAGAAAGTGGTGCTAGGAACAAGCTTAAAAAACTCAACATGTTGAGTTAATCAGGTTGGATCAAGCAAGTTGTAACTCAAACATGTTTGTTTCTTATTTATGTGTATACCAGAATCAAGGAAAAACTTTTTTAAATAATGACCATTTACCTTTGGATGTTACTTTTGTCAATGGAGCACGATGACACCATACAATGAAGGGTAGATGACTCGTGATGGTCCTTCTCTTTTGCTTGAAATTTTCCTTGTTTGGCTAGCCTCGCATCTTGAGCTGTTCATGAGCTTCTTGTCTCCTAGATTGCACCCTTTCTTTCTTATCATTTTGTTATGCCTTGTTTTTGCTCTTTGCTCTTTGACATTTTGTTGGACCTATTGATTTGTTCATCCACTTCCTATGAGTGAGTGCTTTTATTGTAGATCATGTTTTATGACACTCAGTTTCTTTCTCTTTGTTCCATGGAGTTCTTCCATCCATGTTGAATGGGCTGTGTCTTCTTTGTGCAAAATTATTGGAGTTCATCATGTGCCTTGCTTCATCTCAGATTTGAATTCATCTCGTGAACTACCCAAATTGAATTGAGAGTTTCTTGTAAGGGTTAGTCCAACAAAATATCTAGTATCTACTAAAGCACACTCTTGTTCCAAAAATTAAACTAGACACCATGTCTAATTTAATGTAGGAAAGCATTTTAACCTAAGCACCATGCTTAATTTAAAAAGCCTTTGAAAAGTAAGATTAGCACTCCTAAACTAAGCACCATGCTTAATTTAAAAGATGTATGAACATATTCCAAACCTTAAGCATACTATAGCAAACAAAGTTAGTATGAAAGTATTATAGAGATTTATTCAAATAGAGATGAAAGAGCATGATTGTTATTTAGCTAATTGAACATGACTTGAAGGTAGAGATAACCAAGATAATTTAGCAATATGGCATGAAATGTTTTTAGAGAAGTCTATCCCCAGCTTGAATTTTGCAACAAAATCAAGTTTGGATGATAGAACTCTCATGTGTGAATGTGATTCGATGTTGCATGATGATTGGTTGGACATACCTTGCATCGTCATCCTTTGTTCTTTTTGCTCCAAACCTAGAATAGTTAATGACGAAAATACCTGAAGAAATATTTTCACAATTATATTTCTATGCTCATTTCACAAGGGCATTGCAACAAAAGGTGAAAGCTCATGTTATCTCCCAAAAGTGCTTGTTTTAGAACAAAAGCTCGTCCTTAGGAAACCTTTGAATTGTACCTTATGTTGGTGAAGTGGTTTCCCCACCAACACTAATCTTTGTGTACCTATCTCAAGATTCATGCCAACACATAATGAGATCTGCAATATTTATGATAAATAAACGCGTCTACAATCACCCTTTCAAAAGTTTTGTAAACAAGAAGCATGAGAGGGTTGAAGATCTCGTGTGTGGTAATGTTGGGGCAACCAATTGATTCAGGAGTTTTCTCATGTGAGCATGGATTTAATGAGGTGCTCAAAAAGTAGCTTCCATGATCATTGATGTCATCTTCCTTTTTGAGCTCCAAGGTTGATTCTTCATGAATGTCCAAAATTTCACTTGGATTGGTGACTCTCAGGTTGATCTTGTCTAAGGCTTCCTCCAAACCTAGGTGAGTCATGTTTATTAAGGAGATTGACTTAAGCTCACCCTTTGGATCAGGTTTGGGTTCTACCATTAACGATTTGGCCTCATCCAAGCATTCTTCACTTGCAACGACGCATGAATGCTCCGATCGTTGTCGCTGCTCTTCTTGGTCATCCTTGTAGTCTTCATGGTTCCTATGCCTTGGGTGTCTTAGTGGATTTCTAGGATCATCGAGGTCAAGGATGGGTTCAAAACTTATATCAGTTGTGGGCATAGAAGGGGAGAAGATAGGATTGACTTCTACGTGGCTTGGCTCTCCTTCTATGGCGTCACTTGTCCTTCCATCCTTGGGTTTTTCTAGATGTCCCCAAAGAAATTTGATTTAAGATGCTTTCTAAGAGATCCCTTCTAGAGAGGATTTGAATTATATTCACTCAAAGGTCTCCGTGAAGTTCTCCGTGACCTCATGATGCCATGGACCCCCTTGGCTACCCCTACGAGCTACCACAGCGTGAGAACGGCCGAGCTCACCGCCAGCAAGAGTGCCACCGTGAGAGAGAGGGAGGTAGTCGTGCCCTTCGTGTGGACCTGCCTACACCCAGTGCACCGTGAGCCAGAGAGAGGAGAGGGAAAGGTGGACATGGTCCACCGCGGACCGTGCCTACGGTCCATGGACTCACATGGCATCATCCACCAAGGACCAGCCCCCATGGTCCGAGCCTAATAGCGGCCCACTTTTGCCATGTGGGCGCCTACGCGCCCGACACATGTCCGGGCCGGCCTGGCCCAGATCGGCCCAACCCAACCCATATCTGGCCCATGACCTGGCCCACTGGGCCTAGTCAACGTTGACCATCGATCGGTCAACGCTAACCATTGACCTGCCCCCACCTATCAGTCACTGTTGACCATGGGTCCCACCTATCAGTGACCGTATTTCCCACGTCCAATCACATGCTGACATGTGTCCTTCACTGTTCAAAATTCTTATTTTTCTTTTTTATAAAATGATTTAAACTTAGAAAATTCATATGACCTTAGAAACATATGAAACCATTGCCCAATTTTTTCTAAAAATGAGCTCTACATCATAGGCTTGTGTTTGAGTGCATTTGGATCTTTTGGATTTCTGTTGCTTCTTTGTGATCATCTATAAGAGTCGCTTATCATGGTTATATGTCTCGTTTGATAGACCTGGAGGAGCCACAGACTGAGGAGCAAGACCCCGACTACACTGAGGAGCTTAGAGATGACCTGCTAGGTGCCACGTCCCACCCAACCTCGTAGAATCCTATTAGACATGCTACAATGTAGAAGCTAGTGCTTTACTTTTTTGCAAATGATCTATGATAGGTTGTATGGTAGAATTGCTTGTGAGCCATTACCTTGTCACAACCTATACCCCTACACACCCGCTGTTAGGTTAGACGCTCACTTATTTTCTTGCTACTGCTTCTACTATGCATTATATCTGTGATGTGATGCTTGATAGAGGATTGCATGTGAGTGGTTAAGGCACTAGGTGCTAGTAATGTGATAACAAAAGGGGAGATCTTGGCATGCGTTTTGGGTGTGTGGTGAGGGTTGAGTCGATCGGGCAGGATCTAACAACGAGTTGTTGGACGAGTCTAGCTAGGGGGTGTGACCTCGGTATCCCCTTTGAGTGGTACCTATGGTGGGTGCATGTGACATGAGGAGATCCTAAGGTGGAGTGTCTTTGTGGGATGAAGCCCTAGGATGGAGGTGTCGTCGAGGAATGGGGTGTTGGTTATCCCCTATTGAGAAGATAGCATGTCCAGTCCCCCTAAGGACTGGTATGTTGAGAGAATCATATCATAGGACCCTATGTACACACCACTCACTCCTAAATGGGTGGGGGATGGTTACCTAACTAGCTAGGATGGTGCCACTACTGCTAGGTTGGAAGTGGATAGTGTAGGGAGGTACGAGCATATGGCTCACACCCTCCTAAGATAGCGTAGTGACCTTTGGGGGCCCGGTACTACATCTCACACTCTCAGCATGCCGGTGGACTCTGGGGTGGCCCAGGGCTAAGCGGTAGGGTGGCACCATATAGGTGGGAGGCAGTCAATATTAGCCTAGGTGGGGCACTACCGATGATGGTGATCTTATGGTTCCTGGTGTACACGCTCTGTAGACTTGATCGATATATACATATAGCTGCGTCCTCGGATATGGATATTCCTATGACCTACGCTTCCCTTGATTAGTGAGTGGAGTCCTTTCTTCTCTCCCCCTAGGTTCTTGTGTTGGTTTTTGGCTTGGGCCGATGAGGCAAGGTACGAGCAGGAGTCATCCTTGTCGCCTCAAGAGTGTGAGAGTGGTGACATGTGTTTGATGGGATGGGAGAATGTGTGGATGAGATGGGTTAAAACATGATGAATTATTATTATTAAAACTTGACATACTCACATAGGAAACTATAGCCACAAATAGGTCTTTTGCTCTACCCTTGCATTCCACTACCACAAAGCAAACGCAAAGCATAGAGTGGGAGCCAGTGGCCAGTACAAATCATACTGATAATTGTTTGATAGGTTCTGAGCCCAAGTACGACTACTAGGGAGACGATTGGGAGGATTAGAGGTCTTGTTTCTACACTCAAGTTTGCTTGAGAAGATGGAGTCAACGTCTATTGCCTTTCTACTCGATACTGTTCTGGATGTTGCATGCTGTGAGTGATTTCACCAAGTGGCGATGTAATTATGAGTAAACCTTGCTATTTGTACTCTCTTGAGATAGGTATTCAATGTATGACTATGATATCGACTGATATTTGATAATGTGATAGAATGATCACCTAGGACTATCATGTTATACTTCGAATATGTGGATTTCCCTTTGAGAAAATCGAGATCGTTGCATGCCATGGCCCCTACGGCTGTCGCCACAATGACCACCTTTTTGACCGCCAGCGTCCAGATTCGAGAGCACAAAACCACCCACGATCCCATGCCACACACTGAACCCTAGCCTAGAGGCCATATCTGCCCTCCATGTACCCCCATCCCCTCCATCCACCGTCCGCTGCTCGCCATGGCCGAGCTTGGGCTATAAAACCCCTAAGACAGTGCCCTAGCACCCTTCCTACACCCTGTGCCACTCTATGGCAAACCATGAGCCACCACAATGCCCTAGAGGAGGAGAAGGAGGAAGGAGAAGGAGGGAGGGAAGGAGCCAAGCCCGTCGGAGTTGCCCAAGCTCGCCGGAGAAGAAGATGGTGCCCCGATCATCTTCCTCGCTGTAGCGGTTTGGCACTGCACTGCTACCTCTCGCCATGGCCTTGACTAGCCACCGCACCACCATCCTACCTACCCTACCACCATGGTGAGCCCCGATGCCGCTCTCCCGTGCTCACCGCAGTGGACATGACAAGGCCACGTCACCATGTTCTCCCCCTTGGGAGGGCCAAGGGTCAGCCTTTTCACCATTGTGGTGCACTGCACACACGCACACATGCACATGAGCCAAGGCTCAGCCTTGCTAAGCCATAGGGGCTTGAGAAAACCACTGCTACAATGTCATGCCTGCCATGCTCTCCATGGCTAGACCCTACCATGGCACAGCTTTGATTCGGCCACCTTAGGTCGGTAGAGGTAGAACGAGCACCTCATCAAGCTTCGCCTCACCGAGGGATGCGTCACGCATTAGAAGGAAGAAGAAGAGAAGCCTCGAGGGCCACTGGTCGCGTCCACCTCGCTAGACCACCGCACGCCCATGCCACTGCCATATCGGGGATGATCTAGCCAACTCTGGCCACCTCACTTAACGAGATCGCAAAGGCTAGTTGAGCAAAAGGCCTCTGTTTTGCCTTATTTCACCATAGCCGCAACCTCACTGAAGCTCCACCACGCACCTCGCCATGGTGCACACTCTGCCGTGCCTTTGGGTCACCATTGGTAGGTCGATCAGCCTCCCCACGACCCCAATTGTGGGAAAAGAGCCACCTTTGGCTCCAATCGTGGTCGTAGCCACCTCGCTGTAGCTCGCCGCTGCTGCTGAGCCTGTGGCCAACCTAACCAGAGCCTTTAAAGCTTCACCTAGCACCATAGTTGTGCTCACTAGAGCACTAGGAAGCAGAAGGACCCCCATATGGAGCCCTACCGAGGCTTTGAGTGCCTCCGCCACCGACCCCGCGCCACCGCCGACTGTCGTGGAGCCTATGCCGGCCACTTGGAGCCCCAAACCGCCGCCTTTAGCCTCTTGTCGTGCTCACCGCGATGCCATAAACCATTTTTGTAGACCCACTGAGCCATCGCTACGCGTAGGCGTGTGAGCTCGCCGCCGGTGAGAGTGCTGCCGCGCCCCCGCCTAGACCTTATGCACCCGGTGCACCGTAGGCCGAAGAAAGAGAGAGGGAGTGGACGTGATCAACCGAGTTTGCGGTCCATGAACCTACGCGCCTGAGTTCACCATGAGCCATGCCTATGGACTTAAGCCTGTTAGGAGCCTAGCCAGGCCACGTGGCCAAGCCCTGCGCCTAACACGTGTCCGGGCCTGGCCTGGCCTAGATCGGCCCAACACAACCCAATATCCGGCCTGCAAAGCCGCGTTCGAGATCACAACATTGACCATTGACTAGGCCCCACATGTCAGTGACCGTATTCCCCGCGTCCAATCAGAATGTGCCACGTGTTAGCCTTTGGTTTTTCCATTTCTTTTTTCTTTTTCAAAATATGATTTAAACTTAGAAAATTCATATGACTTCAGAAAAATATGAAACTAGAGTCTAAATTTTTCTAAAAATGAGCTCTATGTCATAGGCTTATGTTTGAGTGCATTTGGATCTTTTGAATTTCTATTACTTCTTTGTGATCATCTAAAGAAGCCACTTATCATGACTATATGTCTCATTTGACAGCCTCGGAGGAGCCACAGACTGAGGAGCACGACCCCGACTACAATAAGGAGCTTGGAGATGACCTGCCAGGTGCCACGTTCCACCCAACCTCATAGAATCCTATTAGACAAGCTATAATGTAGATGCTAGTGCTTTACTTTTATGCAAATGATATGTGATAGGTTACATGGTAGTTTTGCTTGTGAGCCATTACCTTGTCGCAACCTATACCCCTGCACACGCGCTATTAGGCTAGACGCTCGCTTACTTACTTGCTGCTACTTCTACTACGCATTATATCTGTGATGTGATGCTAGGTGGAGGATTGTTTGTGAGTGGTTAAGGCACTTAGTGCCAATAATGTGGTAACAACTGGGGAGATCTTGGCGTGCATCTTGGGTGTGTGGTGAGGGTTGATCGATCAGACAGGATCTTACAGCAAGTCGTTGGACGAGTCTTGTCGGGGGGGGGGGGGTTACGATCTAGGCATCCCCCATGAGAGGTACCTGTGGCAGGTGCATGTGAGATGAGGAGGTCTAGGGGTGGAGTGTCTTTGTGGGATGAAGCCCCGGGATGGAGGTGCCGTCGAGGCACGTGATGTTGGTATCCCCCTTGAGAAGGTATCCTGTCCGGTTTCCCTAAGGACTGGTATGTCGAGAGAACCGGTGTTGACACCGTTTTTTGCATGTGTTAAAATGATCAGAGTGGACTAATCGGCAAGGGGAAAGTTACTGTATACTTTGATAGCCGATGAAAGCCAGCTTGTAAAGATGGTTGCCGATAGCTGGTGATGCCGATGAAGGGAGGCTTGAAGACTACTGCCGATGAAACAGGGAGTATACCGATGAAGGGAGATTTGAGGACTACTGCCGATGAAACAAGGAGTATGCTGATGAGGGAAGACTTGAAGATTATTGCTGATGAAACAGGGGGTATGCCGATGGGAAGAAGGACAGTGAGATTTCCATCGTAATTAAGGCGGACAGGGAAATAGATAGGAGTTGATTTCCTTTTCTATATTTGTTAGAGTATGATTCATGTAAGAGTCACGTGTTTCCTTAGATATGGGCTTGGTGTCCTAGTTGTGTTTGGTTGTGTCTCTTTAGATCAGGGTATAAATATGGGGTGAGGGGCAATGTAATTAGATATATCAATCAATATCAAAACCAATTTTTACTCCTATTTGCATCTACTTACTTCTCTGCGACTTCGTCAATTTGCATTATTTTCTCTTTACGAGTTCTCATTGATTCGGCGAGCTGCATCGCTTCAGTGCGACCTTCGGCGATCCTCGAGTTCTGCGTGAGTACCTCTTGGCCGTGACTTCCGGGCGTATCGCTGTTATCAGGACCAAAGTGCTCGTATCTTCATCCTTGTCGATTAACAGGTCAAATCGACTGGCACGCCTTGGATACCGATTCGGGTATTAGCCCTTTGTGTTTGCAGATCCACTTTTGCATCAACACATCTTTTGGCACGCCTGGTGGGACCAATCAATCCGATCAATATGTTCAATTCCGAGATCGATGCGGGGAACATTATCGCGGTATTAGAAGAAGATCTTAAGGAAGAACAGAGGTAGGCTATGGAAAAGGCCGTAGAAGAATACAGGCAGCTTTGTCTGAAATCGTTTAGCCTGAACAAGAGTGGACAAGTTATCTAGAAGCAAGATTTGCCGTTGCCTCGACAGGTTACCTTTGACTCCAACCCTGGTAAACTTTAAGAGATGGTTAATTCTGCAGTAAATCATGCTTTGATTAATCATTCCAATGTGTTGTCCAATACTATTCATAATGCTGTGGTTCGAACTCTCAAAGAAGGACAAGCGTCACCGCATTATGTTGGGCCTGCCTATCACCAACCAGAGCCGGCATCTGTCAATACTCCATCGGCTCCCTCGGCCGTTGTGGGTACAGAAGTTACTTCTTCTCCAGTATCGGCAGGCTTACCTAATATTCAATCTACACCGATACGATCAGATCCGGTACTACCAGGAGGATGAATTCAGCTTAGTACAGATCAATTGGCATCAGCTATGTTAGGCCCTGTGTCTCAGAATAGCCAGATTCCTACTAATTGGTGGGGATATGGTATGTCTCCGGGGTCATCTGCTTTCAATCCTAGATTACCTCAAGTGTTTGACGCAGTAGGAAAAGCTCCTGTACCATTGGCTATTTCGCCGATGGCCCAAGTGCCTCAATATGCCACAACAACTACTGTGCAACCAACTCCAGGGGATTTCCAGATGCCTTCGGTTCAAACGCCCAGTTCAAATCCATCGGCAAGCTTACTGCCGATACAGCAGAAAGCCCCTGTTATGAGTCAAACTGGGGTTCAGTTTATGCCTCAAGCTGGTTATAATTATCCAACAATATCAGCAAATTACCAGCCATCGGTGAGTTTTGTACCGATGGGTTCTAATAATGGTTGGTCAGGACAGTTACCTGTTCAACACACAGTTCAGCAAAATCAACAGATTGCAGGGATTCAACAAGGTTATATGCAAGCTGGTGTTTAGAATCAAGCATCGGCAGCTCAGCCGATGAATCCTTTCCAACAGGTTAATGGACCACAAGTAACGGCAAATATGCCGATTGCTGGAGATCGTGGGCCACAAAGATATGTGGAAGGATATCAGCAGGTACCTCCTGTAGAAATTCAGCCAGTTCGTCAGCAGGAAGCTGATGCTTTTTGGGCCGATAGGATAGCAGAAATTATGAAGGATCAGTTTGGGATAAAGCCCAAGGTCAATACTTATTCTTATCGGACTCCATATCCTCCTGCATATGATTTAATTCCTCTCCCAAATCGGTACAAGGTACCAGATTTCACTAAATTCTCCGGGCAGGATGATACATCAACAATGGAACACGTCAATCGCTTCATTATTCAATGTGGAGAGGTAGCTAGCAGAGATGAATTAAGAGTTCGATTATTTTCATCATCTTTGTCTGGATCGGCATTTACGTGGTTCATTTCATTACCACCAAATTCTATTATTACCTGGGCTGATCTAGAAAAACAATTTCATAAGTATTTCTTTGCTGGAATCCATGAAAAGAAGCTTACCGATTTAGTAAAATTGAGACAGCGCAATGATAAATCGGTAGAGAGCTTTGTGCAAAGACTACGAGATGTAAAAAATAAGTGCTACAGTCTGGTGCTGGATGATCGACAGCTTGCCGATCTAGCTTTCCAAGGGTTATTGCCACATCTTAAAGACAGATATGCTTCTCAGGAATTTGAAAGCCTCAGTCATCTTGTGCAAAGGATCTCCGATCAAGATACTAGGGTTTTTGAACCTAAAAAGAATTGGAGTAAAAAGGTATCATTTGTTGAAGAAGTAGGAGATTCTGATTCTGATGAAGAACCAGTTATCGGCTTAGCTGAGTGGGTTAAGAATAAAAAGCCGATATCTTGTCCCTTTGGTCAAAAAGAGCCAGAAAAGTTTACTTTTGATATCACCAAGGCTGACAAAATATTTGATCTTCTGCTTCAAGAGGGCCAAATTAAGCTGTCACCTAATCATGTGATCCCATCAGCAGAAGAGTTGAAGAAGATCTTGTACTGCAAATGGCACAATGCAACTTCACACAGTACAAATGAGTGCAAGGTGTTCAGGCAACAGTTACAATCGGCTATTGAATCTGGGAGAATTAAGTTTGGTACTTCTAATGCCCAAAGGCCGATGAAAATTGATCAACACCCCTTTCCAGCAAATATGTTGGAGGCCAAAGGGAAGACCAAGGTATTGACGTCCGAGGCTGCTGAGAAAAACGCATCAGTGGATCCCCAACATCAGATAACTACCTCCTCGACCTGGCATTGTGATTACTCATCGAAGGCAGCAGGAGGGTTGGCGTCAGCGTAATGATTGATATCGACAACAGCAAGAAGAAAGACGTCGGGAAGAGTGGCATCGGCATAAAGATCATTGGAGGTGCCCGTTTTTTATCCATTGCTGGGAGGAAGGTATTAAATTGCCAACTGTTGAAAATTGCCCCGAGTGCAATGGTTATTATGGGGTCAATCGGTCAGAAAGAAGATTTCAACCTAGCAATCGGGGTTTATTTATCAATGAGCCGATTAGAAGCAGAGCATCAGTACATGATCGACTGGGGGGTAGACTTAGTGTACATGAAAGGCTTGGTAAACGCGCTGGATGTTTTCCGAGGAATCAAGAGGAGCTTGAGGAAATGGCAAATGCAAGAGTTCTCGATGAGGAAATATTCTACAGGGACCCTAATATATGCCGTGTGGAATCGACTAGGACCTGTTATCAGCCGGTTTGGAAAACCAAGTTTCCTCGATGGTGCCCAGAGGGTCTAACAAAGACACAGAGAAGGAGGATGCAACGTGAGCGTCAGGAGGATTTATACCAAGAGGAAAATTCCTCCAATGAGAACTCCGGTCATCAGTAGTGGCAGGTAAAACACAAAAATAAGGGTCCATCGGCAGATGTTAATATGGTATTCATGTTGCCGATGGAATTTTTGGCACTATCTGATAATGAGGAAGAAGTTGTTCTCTCTGATCAAGTAGCTCAGTTGACACTAGATCCAATGATGGCTGTTTTTGAGAAACCTACCGATGACGAGAGACAGCATCTTAAGGCTTTGTTTGTGAAGGGCAGAGTTGATGGGCAGCCTGTGTCTAAGGTACTTATTGATGGAGGGGCTACGATTAATATTATGCCTTATGTGATGTATCGGAAACTTGGTAAGGGAAATCAAGACTTGACCAAAACCGATATGATGCTGAAAGATTTTGAAGGCAATGTGTCGCTGGCTAAAGGGGCAGTATGCGTTGAATTGACCATCGGCAGCAAAACCTTACCGACGACATTCTTTGTTATTAATGGCAAGGGTGCATATAATCTGCTTCTAGGGAGGGATTGGATTCATGCTAATTGTTGTGTTCCTTCTACAATGCATCAATGCCTCGTACAGTGGATTGGGGATAAGATTGAGGTTGTCCCTGGTGATTCTTCTTATATCATCGCATCGGTAGAATCAGATACTTATGAGCGAACTAAATGCATATCAGGAGAAGTTTGGGAAAAAGAGTTCCTTAGAGTTACTGATTATGAAATTCCACCGATCCAAGCAGTCGGTTCTGAAGAAGAATTTTAATGGATAGGTTTGCCGATGATGGAAAATTAGGTCAAGGGTTCACATCGGCAGATGATTTAGTAGAAGTAGATATCGGTAATGGCGATAGGCCAAGACCTACTTTTATTAGTGCTAAGTTAGATTCCAAGTGTAAGCAGCAAATAATTGATGTGTTAAAGGAGTATAAAGATTGTTTTGCTTGGGATTATACTGAGATGCCTGGATTAGACCGATCGGTAGTTGAACATCGGTTACCTATCAAATCTGGATTTCGGCCACATCAGCAGCCAGCGCGCCGATGCAACCCTAATATACTTCCTGATATTAAGGCCGAAATAACTAAATTAATTAAGGCAAAGTTTATTCAATAGTGTCGATATGCAGAGTGGATCTCTAATGTGGTTCCTGTTTATAAGAAAAATGGAAAACTTCGTGTTTGTATTGATTTCAGGAATCTCAACAAAGCCACACTGATGGATGGCTATCCAATGCCGATTGCTGATTTATTGATTGATGCTGCAGCCGAACATCAGATTATTAGCTTTATGGATGGTAATGCAGGCTACAATCAAATATTCATGGCTGAAGAAGATATTCCCAAGACTGCTTTCAGATGTCCAGGTCATGTAGGGTTGTTTGAGTGGGTAGTCATGACGTTTGGCTTGAAAAATGCTGGTGCTACTTATCAGAGAGCTATGAACTTTATTTTTCATGAATACATCGGCACATTAGTGGAGATCTACATTGATGATGTGGTGATTAAGTCTGGAGATATCACAAAACATCTAGCCGATCTGCGAAAGATACTGGAGTGTACAAGGAAGCATGGATTGAAGATGAATCCTAATAAATGTGCATTTGGCGTATCGGCAGGTCAATTCTTGGGTTTTATGGTGCATCAGCGGGGCATCGAAATCAGTAGGAAGTCTATTGATGCAATTAACAAGGTGGTTGCTCCTGCCAATAAGACTGAATTGCAATCTTTGATCGGTAAGATTAATTTCATTAGAAGATTCATATCTAATCTGTCGGGTAAGATCAAGGCTTTCAGTCCATTACTTAAATTGAAAGCCGATCAGGAATTTGTATGGGGAGCTGAGCAGCAGTTAGCCCTCGGTGAAATTAAGAAATATTTAACAAATCCTCCAGTGCTAGTTCCACCTCAACACGGAAAGCCTTTCAGGTTGTATTTGTCAGCTGATGATACTGTTATTGGTTCAGCTCTTATTCAAGAATTCGAAGGGAAAGAACGTGTTATTTATTATCTGAGCAGAAGGTTAGTGGATGCTGAGACAAGGTATTCGGCCGTCGAAAAATTATGTCTATGTTTATACTTTTCTTGTGTCAAATTGAGACATTATTTATTATCTGCCGAATGTACGGTTATATGCAAAGACGACGTAGTCAAGTACATGCTGTCAATGCCAATATTAAGTGGTAGAATCGGCAAGTGGATTTTAGCATTATCAGAATTTGAACTACGTTACGAATCGACCAAGGCAGTTAAGGGGCAAGTTATGGCTGATTTCGTTACTCAGCATTGTAATACAGTGGACTCTCTGGAGATTGCCCCTTGGACACTTTTCTTCGATGGTTCCACATGCGGTGAAGGAGCAGGTATCGGCATTGTGTTGATTTCACCTCAAGGAAGGAAATATGAGTTTTCATTGCCGATTGTTGCTACATCGACAAACAATCAGGCAGAATACCAAGCCTTGATCAAAGGGTTAGAATTACTGAAGGAGATACGTGCCGATGCTGTTGAAATCTTTGGTGATTCTATGCTAGTTATAAATCAATTGGCTGGAATTTATGAATGCCGAAGTGAAGCTTTGATTTCGTATTATGAAAGATGTTTGCAGTTGTTGAAAGGATTTAGAGATTTTCATCTTGAACATATCTCTCGGTTGCATAATGAGGAAGCTAATCGACTAGCTCAGCATGCTTCAGGATATCAGCCTATTCAGGAAGTGCTAACGTCGGCAGTTGATACCGATGACTGGAGAAAGGAGGTTGTCGATTATTTAAAGGATCCACATAGAAAGGTTGAGAGATGTATAAGGTTCCAAGCTACTAAGTATGTGCTCCTCGATGATGAATTATATTATCGAACTATATATGGAGTTTTACTCAGATGTGTTGGCAGTGATGAATCGAAAACTTTGATGGGTGAAATTCATGAAGGAGTGTGTGGTGCACATCAATCGGCTTTCAAGATGAAGTGGATGATCAGAAGGAATGGATACTATTGGCCGACTATTCTTGAAGATTGTTTTAAATATTTTAAAGGATGTCAGGGATGTCAAAAGTTTGGTAATATTCAAAGAGTGCCTGCATCGGCTATGAACCCTATAATCAAACCGTGGCCGTTCCGGGGATGGGCTATTGATCTCATTGGTCAGATTTATCCGCTATCGAGTAAGGGACATAAATTTATTCTGGTCGCTACTGATTATTTCACAAAATGGGTTGAGGCAATTCCTTTGAAAAAGGTGACATCGGTTAATATGATTGATTTTGTGAAAGAGCATATTGTTTACCGATTTGGTATTCCTCAGACTATCACTACCGATCAGGGCACTATGTTTACATCAGGAGAATTTGATGAGTTTGCTGTAGGTATGGGAATTAAAGTTTTAAATTATTCTCCATATTATGCTCAAGCTAATGGTCAAGCTGAGGCTTCTAACAAAGGGATCATCAAACTCATTAAGCGCAAAATTGAAGAAAATCCTAGGAGGTGGCATACAGTATTAAATGAAGCCTTGTGGTCATATCGGATGTCATATCATGGTGCAACCAAAGTAACGCCTTATCAGTTAGTATATGGACACGATGCAGTATTGCCTTGGGAAATTAAAGTTGGCTCTAGGCGAATACATTCTCAAGATCAGCTGACAGCCGATGATTATAATACTCTTATGAAGGATGAGTTGGAAGATGTGGCGGGTCATCGGTTAAGGGCTTTAGTTAGCATCGAAGAAAATAAGAAAAGAGTAGCCAGATGGTATGACAAGAAGGTGAAGATAAAGGAGTTTGCCGATGGAGATCTGGTCTGGAAACTAGTTTTACCGATTGGGACTAAAAGTTCAAAGTTTGGAAAGTGGTCTCCTAATTGGGAAGGTCCATATCGGATAAATCAGTTTGTTCCTAGTAACGCATATATTCTAGAAACCCTCGAAGGGGTTGTGTTTCCTAGAGCATTAAATGGAAAATATTTAAAGAAATATTACCCTAGTATCTGGATGGATGCATAAAAGTATAAGTGCCGATAACAGTCCTATCGGCTAGAATTATGCAAGGATGTCAATGTCTCATAAAGTGCCGATACAATAAACAAGATTACAAGTTCAACAAGGATTGGATAGCTAATATCGCACGCAGGCGAATCTGCTCGGCTTCCTCCATTTCTTTGATATCGTCATCGGCAGTACCCTCCATGGGCTTGAGTTTTTTCTTCATGGCCAAAGCTTTGCGAGCCTGGATATCTCTTTCTTGCTGAAGGGTTTTGATGGCATTGGGTAGCTGGCTTTCTTCTTGTTGAGCATGAGTTAAAGCTGCCTCGATTTCCTTCAATTCAGTCAATAGAGCCATTTTCCTTGCTGATAAATCCAAGATTTTCTGCTTAAGTTCAGCACCCGAAGTCTGCAAGTTGCCGATGCCCTTGTGCTTCTCATCGGCAATTTGTTTTAGTTGTAGCATCTCTTCCTTGAGTTGAGCCTGAGCTGCTCTATCGGCAATACATTGGGCAGCCCGTTGATATTGTAGTTGGCGACTCTCTAAATGGGCTGCTGGGAAGAGTACTTCTTCAACATCGGCAAGGACCTGGCCACGGATTGTTTTGAAAATTGCCTTTGTGGGGTCCGAGTCATCTACAAGTTGGGCGGTATCCTGCTGTAGCAAGTTCAGGAGAGCTTCCAACCTGGACTTAGTTTCTGCCGATATTGTTCCCAATACAAGGGAAGAACTTGTTTCCTCTCCATCATCGTCAGAGATGTCAATAGCGAAGGAGAATAGGCTGTTTGGGGAGTCTTGTTCCTGAGAAAAAGAAAAGGAGGTCGGTTAAGGATAAGTATGAATATTGTAAATCAGCTAGGTTAATCGGTTTACCTGTTTCAAGGCAATTTCCTGTGCTTGACTGGAAGAAACAACCTGGAGTGTGTCGTGTGAGGGATCGGCTGAGCTTGCCGATGGGATGTCCTCTGTGACTTCATCAGTGGTTGGCTCTTGAGGTATGATGACTAATGACATTGGGGCAGATGTAGGGATCGGCATGGACCTTTGTCGTTTTGGCTGTGCCTCGGCATCTGTTAAAGCTTTGCGCTTTGCTTGGGCATCGGCAACGATTGGCTGGGGGGCATCGGCACTTGTTGGTTGTGAAGCTTGGACGTCTGGTACGCTTGCCGATGTACCCAATTGTTGCTGCAAAACAAGTGTAAGGTATGATATTTAACGGATAAAATGAGAAGTCAAGAGAATACCTCTGAAGGTTTGTCAAAAGAAGTGGTGCTTGATATCGGAGGAATTGCCGATGACGATCCAGTGGCAGCTCTTACCCCCTGGTGATTAATGTTAATACAGTTTGTAATCGGTATAAGTAGAAATAAACAAGGTTGTTACCTTGAATGCCTTGACCAAGGTTGTAGCAGCAGCCAATGGAGTGGCCCTAGCTGTAGCCAATCTGGACTTAGAGGTGATGGTCTTGGTACGGATCTTCTGGTGGGTCAAAGCAGTTAAGGTGGGGGCGTTGTAGCCGATCGGTGATATCGGGGAAATAGGCTGAAGATCGAAGGGTTTCCCACTTTTGCTCACCGATGGTGCTGGGTTGTTAACCTGTCATGAGAGAGTCAGTTACTAATATATATAGGGAAAAAGCAAAAAGGAGTTAAAAGAAACTTACTGTGTCGTCAGGGATGGCATATTCAGGGTCGATCATGTGCCGATATGTGTGAGCAGAAGTTGCAAACAATTGTTCCTTCCACTCTCGCCACCATTGCTTGTATGACTCGGTGATGAAGGATACTGGCGTCCAGGTGGATATATCAACATCTGTGATATCGGCATCGGGGGAGAGTTGTACCACCTTGTTCCAATCTGTTCCACAGGTGATTGTTTCCCTGGGTTTGATCACATCGGCAAAGCAAAGTTTGATTGGCAGTTGCCCAAAAGCCAATTGACGGGATACTGCTGATGGGTTGTAAAATTCATATGAAATGTTGGTGTTTTTCCCGCTACCAAATGTATTCACTGGAATTGCCCTGGGAGTAATGATGGCCATCATGAGTTCCTTATCCTGATTCAGGGTGTCATCGACAAAGTTGAAAAGAAGGAGAAATCTGTTGTCCTCGTCAATATAAGGTACCTAGGCCCTATGATCACGAGAAAGACCATTGTAGAAGTTTTGGAAGAATCTGCCGATCTGGTCTTCATTGGCCTCTGTTCCGGGAAGGACAATTATGGCTTCACCAAAATTAAGGGGTGAGCATGTTGCCGATTCATCATCCCCAAGCACATGGTCTTCAGCAATTTCTCGTGGGAATTGTTGGGCAAAAAAGTCCCATTGCAAGCGTTTGTGCATATGGGCATTCAGCCACATGTTGATAAACCACCATGGGCCTCCTAGGTTGCCGATGGGTTTGCCAAGCAGAAGTTTTTGAGACACTTGATGAAGAAGATGATAAGTGGAGCTCAGAAGGTATCGGCCAAGAGGAAACCTTACGCCATTAGCCAAAAGTTCGGTTGCGGGGAGGAAGGCGTTGGTTGGTCCTACTGATCGACCACAGAAAATAAATTTTTCTAACCACATATTCAAGAAAGTGGCATGTTCCCTCTGATTAAGTGTCCTAGTCTTCTGGTATTCTTGAATGTATCCCGTCCAACCGCCGATGTTGCGGGTATTTACCCTATATTCAGATTTTCTACCATAAATGGAGCCTTCATCGGCAGTTAAAATATCCAAGCCAGTGAGCATGTGGACATCGGCAAGTGTAGGAGTAGCTGGGCCATGTCCAAACATAAAAGTGTTTGTTGTGTCTGACCAGAAGTAAGCAGCTGCAATCATCATCGATTCATTCTTCTGCATATCGGCAATAGATAACCTAATGCATTGGTCTAATTTCCGTTCTGCCCAGTATACTTGCATCGATCTATTAACCCTCAAGTACCAATCTTTCCACCCTTTGGTGGTTTTGAGCCAAGATCGGAATGTGTCTTTCCATAAATTCAGAGAGAAATTTTGGGCTCTAAAGGGGATTCTGTTAACCTCTGCATTAATAAGATCGGTTGGATCTGGGTTGCCCATTGGTCCTAGGCATTGGACATGCGGCTGGTCGGTTGGAATAACTAATTTGTTACGCAGTTCCTAAGTTTGAAGGATCCGGAGAACAAAAGAAAAGAAAAATCACCAACTGTATGGATTTGCAAAAACTAGGGGAATCAAAGTAAAGGTAATGGAAGAGGAGCGAACCGCGGGGACGTCGAAGTTGACTGCCATTATCTTGAAGAAGATGAAGGCACGAGCCGGAGACTTGAGGTAACGCTGGAGAAGGGTTCTTGTTGGTTGAGGTCGTGCAGTGGTTCGTCAGAGTCGCCGCCGGAAAGAGAAAATGTCAAAGATTGGAGTCTGAGGGTAGAAGACAAGTGTTCCAGAGGAATCTATTTATAAGCCGCTTGGAGTAGGGGTATTTTGGACTTATCTCTATGCCGCGCGCATGTAGGTCGAAGTGGTTCAGATGGATATGGTAACTGTTTGCACGATAATCAGGGGATTGTACAGATGGGTTGATGGCAAGTAATCATGACTTGGAAGAGATATCGGTACAGGATATTTTAATTCTGAAAATGACAGCATTATCATGTTAAGATCTTGCCGATGGGTTATTGTTTCGGTATCTTAATCATAATCAAGGCAAGAGTGGTTGGCGATTGTGCGATATTTACTGAAGTGCGTGAATCAGGATTAGATTTGATTGGATTTGATAACAGATCAGGTTTTGGCTTGGAGAATAAGTTATGGTAATCTGGAGTAAATTTCAGAGCATTAATGGTTTTATACTCCGAAATTGGGGGGCATGTGTTGACACCGTTTTTTGCACGTGTTAAAATGATCGGAGTGGACTAATCGGCAAGGGGAAAGTTACTGTATACTTTGATAGCCGATGAAAGCCAGCTTGTAAAGATGGTTGCCGATAGCTGGTGATGCCGATGAAGGGAGGCTTGAAGACTACTGCCGATGAAACAGGGAGTATGCCGATGAAGGGAGATTTGAGGACTACTGCCGATGAAACAAGGAGTATGCTGATGAGGGAAGACTTGAAGATTATTGCCGATGAAACAGGGGGTATGCCGATGGAAAGAAGGACAGTGAGATTTCCATCGTAATTAAGGCGAACAGGGAAATAGATAGGAGTTGATTTCCTTTTCTATATTTGTTAGAGTATGATTCATGTAAGAGTCACGTGTTTTCTTAGATATGTGTTTGGTGTCCTAGTTGTGTTTGGTTGTGTCTCTTTAGATCAGGGTATAAATATGGGGTGAGGGGCAATGTAATTAGATATATCAATCAATATCAAAACCAATTTTTACTCCTATTTGCATCTACTTACTTTTCGGCGACTTCGTCAATTTGCATTATTTTCTCTTTACGAGTTCTCATTGATTCGGCGAGCTGCATCGCTTCAGTGTGACCTTCGGCGATCCTCGAGTTCCGCGTGAGTACCTCTTGGCCGTGACTTCCGGGCGTATCGCTGTTGTCAGGACCAAAGTGCTCGTATCTTCATCCTTGTCGATTAACAGGTCAAATCGACTGGCACGCCTTGGATACCGATTCGGGTATTAGCCCTTTGTGTTTGCAGATCCACTTTTGCATCAACAACCGGATCATAGGACCCTACGTGCACGCCGCTCGTTCCTGAATGGGCGGGAGACAGATGCTGACCAACTAGGATGGTGCCACTACTACTAGGTTGGAAGTGGATAGTGTAGGGAGGTATGGGCGTGTGGCACACACCCTCCTAAGACATCATAGTGACCTCTGGGGCCCAGTAGTACGTCTCACAGTCTCAGCATTTCGGTGGACTCCGGGGTGGCTCAAGGCTGAGTGGTAGGGTGGCATCACATCGGTTGGAAGGTAGCCCGATATCAGCCTAGGCGGAGCACTGCTGATGATGGTGATCTTGTGGTTTTAGGTGTAAACGCTCTGCAGAGTTGATCGATCTATACGTATAGTCGCATCCTTGGATATAGACATTCTTATGACCTATGCTCCCCTTGATTAGTGAGTGGAGTCATTTCTTCTCTCCCCCTGGGTTCTTGTGTTGGATTCCGGCTTTGGCCGATGAGGCAAGGCACGAGAGGGAGTCATCCTTGTCGCCTAGAGAATGTGAGAGTGGTGAGATATGTGTCATGGGATGGGAGAACGTGGAGATGAGATGTGCTAAAACTTGATGAATTATTATTAAAACTTGACATACTCGCATAGAAAACTACAGCCATAAATAGGTCTTTTGCTCTACCCTTACATTCCACTACCACAAAGCATATGGTGGGAGCTAGTGGCCAGTACAAATCGTACTGATAATTGTTTCGCAGGTTCCGGGTCTGAGTACGACTTCTAGGGAGACGGTTTGAAGGATTAGAGGTCTTGTTCCTGTGCTTAAGTTTGGTTCATGAAGATGGAGTCGACGCCCGCTGCCGTTCTACTTGATGTTGTTCTAGTTGCTGCATGCTCTGAGTGATTCCGCTAAGTGACGATGTAATAATGAGTAAACCTTGCTATTTGTAGTCTCTTTAAGACAGGTATTCGATGTATAACTATGATATCGACTGTTATTTGATAATATGATGGGATGATCGTCTAGGACTATCACATTATACTTCGAATATGTGGATTTCCCTTCGTGGAAATCAGGATCGTTTCAAATAGTAGCCCGAAAGCATTAATAGCAGCGCAAAGCAGAAACAATCCTGATTAAAGGTCGTGGAATCATCAAGCATGGTTTCTTCTAGCGTTAGTTACAAAGCATAGGTGGCAACGTTATGCCACAAACATATCAGGAAGACATTTCGAGTAAACAAAATCTGAGTTGTAAGCCTTGATGGATGAGAAGCATGGGACACGAAACAACACAATGCCAGCTTCAATTTCTCATAATTATAATTCAATTTCTAGGAAAATAGGTTTTACAGTCAAATTTAGATAAACCTGTTTTAAGTCGGTATTTTGTTATCGTTGATTTACATGTTACTGTGTTTGGATCGCAATTACTCTAACGGTTTTTCTTTGGAATCAAATAACAAAGACACTTATTTGATCGCCATGCAAACTAGTCTTGGCACACGATACGGGCATACAGCAGAGCTAGCCACACAGTACAAATGCACACCAGGCCGACACAACTCGGGCGCGCATTTCTCTTGTTGGCATGTCGCTTTCCAAGGTTTTTAGAAGCATTAGGCTTCGTTCGGTTACCTAAGAATAATTCCTAGCCACACAGTTTCTTCATTAATTTACATAGTATGGGAATGATTTCTGGCAATTTCAGGCCAGGAACGGGCGTTCGGTTAGCCCGTTCCCAGTCTGAAATGGCCATGAATCATCCCCACGCTATGTAAATTAATGAAGAAACTGTGTGACTGGGAATTATTCTCAGGTAACCGAACGAAGCCTTAAGAAACCAAATCACGCATGACGTGCGCGTATCGCCGGAATGCTCGTCTTTCCTGCTAGGCCATGTTTAGATGGGCACCGGCGCCGCTGGATTTTCTGGCGGTACTGTTTTGTTTTTATTTGATAATAATTGTCCAATCGTTGTCTAATTAGGCTTAAAATGTTTGTCTTGCAAAGTACAACCAAACTGTGTAATTAGTTTTTGATTTCGTCAATATTTAGTACTCCATGCATGTACCGCAAGTTTGATGTGACGGAGAATCTTCTTTTTGCATAGTGTCAAATTCTGGAATTGGGGGAACTAAACATGCCCCTAGTCTCCTCTGCCGGATCCTTCTATTCTGTCACGGGATGTGCGCTAGTTAGTGGTCCGCTCACGGACGCCGCACTGCATACAGCACACTGCTGTCCTGTCCAGCAAAGCCACGAACACGACGATTTGGCCATTTGGACGGGTTGGTCTTAGTTAATGGACAACAGGCGATATCACTTGAAGTGACTTTTCCAAGCGAGCCTTTCCAAATGTTTAATTTGTTATTACTGGTTGATGAACAAGGATGATTTTATCACGTCTCGTGGATAAGGAATCTTTTTCCAAATGTTTAATTTGTTATTACTAGTTGCTGAACAAGGGAGGATAAGATCATGAAGATTGGAGTTTGTGTCATCAAGCCCTTGAAATTTGTAATATATTTCCCTAGTCCAAATTTTGTAGACCAAATCTCAATGAAAGTTTCACGAGAATTTCGTGAACGTTAGATAAGCTGCCCACTAAGTAAAGAAGCACGGAGCTCCACTAGTTTGTCTTCACTGTCAGTAGCTGCAGACACCCCGATATGACCTTCGATCCTTCAAGTGATCCTTTGGCGGCTGCGGGATGCAGGAAACGGATCCGTCTTCAGAAGAGCACAGGTCACGTAATGTGGTCTCCAGGGTCTATGACGACTTGTCTATTTGGGAAGGGAGATTCGCTTCTGCTTCCATGGTACCCGGTCTGCGCCGTTGGCGTGCTTATTTACGTTATTGTACTACTAATCAGGGCTCGGCTAGCTCCTGATTTGTGCTTTGTAATCGGAACTCCCTTTTGAATCTTAATGAAATCCAGGCGGAGAATCTCTCCCCTCTGTAGTTTCTTTTCAACGATATGGCATAGTATAAATGAAGAGGGAGATGAAAAAGTTTATGGGATGAAATAAGTTTCACGAGGATGAACTTGTTTACACCGTTTCCCACATCTAAGAGTCTTAGAAACAGGGACATGAAACTTCCACTGACACTAACCTTGCACTGTTTATCGCTGGATTAGAGCTAGACAAATTTGCCAGATACAAGTACCCATCCTAGATGTTCAAAATCAGACGCCTAGGGCTAAGATTATTGCTTGAGAGCATAGTTGTCATGTTGGCTCGGAATTAAACAACCCCTTAGCTCCTGCTTGCATCACCTAGCTCGTTAAACTTGCACCTCCTAAACTTGACTTAAGGTCCATAGTAGTAAGTTTTAAGCTAAAGTGAAATAATTGAAAGTTTAAGGGCCGCCAGTGTAATTTTATCAAAACAACCGATCTAGCATTAGATTCTACTCCATTCATTCTAAAATGTAAGGTATTGTAGTTTTGTTACGAGACAAACTTATCTAGTTTGAACAAACTTTACTTAACATATACATCATCAAATTAGATTTATTCAATCCAAAACGGAACACGTTTTGATAGTGTATTTATTTGATATATGGTAGATGTTATGTAAATTTGGTTAAATTTCGAGAAGCTTAACAATATTATAAATTTAATATACCTTGTATTTTAAAATAGAGGGATTGTTGTTTGTTTGGGAAAAGAAAAGATTCCACTGTAACAATCAAATAGATAAGGTTTGAACTATGGCCATATGTGCCATACAAAGTAGAGATAGTGAAACAGATCGATCACGTACCGTTTGAAAGGTATGAGGTCCAAGTTGCCACTGATCACTGAAAATACTCAAGCGAAGTAAATAAGAAAATGCCTACAAGAGAATGTACATACGTCGCTTTCGAAGTTCCAAATCTTTGAAGGAATGGAAACTCTACAACTCCTTGTGGTTGTCGGGAAAAGAACAGTATCAATTCATTGGCGGCATCGACCTATTTCTAGTTATACTGCCATTATACTTTTCATGTCATGCTTCATTCGTCGCATGGAATCGAATCAAATCAATTAACAAGTCAAAGCTTTCCTGATCGTCCAAATCGTTTTTAAACCTCTCAACTTTAAAACTGTTTGTTTTTGCATCTTGAGTAATTTTGATGACAGAACAGTTTTGCTGACATGACATCACGTCAGCAGTCCTACAATAGGGTCAAGAGGCATAAATCTAACGGTTCAGGGGGTAAATCATACTATAAAAACATTTTTTTTAAAAAAAATTTTGTGCAAATGCATTTTAAAAAAATATACAATTTAAAAATGTTAAATCTGACTTAATCTTAAAAAATCATAGAAAATTTATTTAGCTCAAATTTATGAAATTCATATTTTTTTCTAAAATCATTCTCTGTCTTGTGGTGCCTAAATGGGAATTAATTGAATCTTATATGGACTCCTTTTGATGTTTGTTTGCTAATACATACTCTCATTATCTATTTATGTTGACAGCGGAATGACTCTGGTGACAACATTAGTGTCATGTAACCACATCATACTTAATATTGTTTAGTATGAACATAAGTGTCATTCATTCTTGTTCGTGTTGTTTGATCCTATCTGCACAAACATCATGTCTCATGTCATTCATTCATGTTCGTGTCGCTTCATCCTATCTGCACAGACATCATGTCTTATGTGCTACCATATTGATTTTCCTACTATAATATGCTCCATAATTCATTGTATTAAAACTTAATTAATATATTAAATGTAGGGTGCATCCATGCATATATGTACGACAAGTGCATGCAGCTACGCATGCTAACACATTACCTGAAAATTTATCAGGGAGGGGACCTGGAGCCACTGGCCCCGTTCGGTTTCCTGAAACTTGGCTGAATTGGCTGGAAAATACTGTTCTGGCTGAATTGTTGTTAGAGAAAAATACTATTTCGGCTGAAAAACAAACTAAATAGTGTGGATTATAAGGTAAGCCGAATGGGGGCCACTATGGTCTTAAAGATGCTCTACCGATGCTTCTACATAGTTCGAGCGATTAATATCAACTAATTAGAATAAATAATGAGAGCTTTGTCGGGTACCATAAAACGGGATACCCTGAGCGTATACCGAAAGAATCACTTAGACCCCATAAAAAACAAAGCCAAAAGGCAAACCATTGGTTAACCCCCGGCCTCGTCCGAGCCCACCGGCTCTCCGCCTCGCTCGAGGCCTCGCACGGGAGGCCTTGACGGCCCGCTAAATCTCCGCCTCGCGCGAGGCCTCGCATGGGAGGCCTCGACGGGGAACAAATTCTCCGTCTCGCTTGAGGCCCCGCGCGTAAAGCCTCGAACGAGACGACGATTCTCCGTATCGCTCGAGGCCGGCTCGGTAATAACCCGTCGCTTCTGCCTCGACCGGTCTCCCCGACAGAGCGTCACGTCCCATTAATGCGCCAACCACTCCCGCGATATCAGCCGGACGACGGCTCGACACTGCGGAGCGGCCGACGAGATGGGAAGTTGCATCAACGCCATACCGTCCAGGACAGGACGGGGCAGGGGTTATCGGCTACTGTGCTCTGGTGCTGTGCCCACGACCAGCGCCTGCACTACACTGTGCCACCTAACCCCTGCCCTAGGAACAACGCGGCGTGGGGAGTCAAGTTCGGGTCACCGTAGCCTCGGAATCAGCGCACAGGACCAACTGCTCCCCCCCAAGCCTCGGCAATATACTTTAGGGTCTCGGCAACCTCGGGATTCGCACCCGCCGAGCCTCCCACGATGGCTCGGCCTCAGCACCAACTGAGCCTCGGCTTCTCACGCAGTCAACACATAGTGACCAGCACGCCGACCGCCAAGACCGCTTCAAGATAACACTGGAGCTCTCACGACGCACAGGATCGGATGTGACCGACGCGTCGCCCCAGTACTTCAAGGACGGGACCACTCCATCGACCATGCCGCCACAGTAATAGGCTACAGGGCTCGGACATGCCACCTCCGTTCGCACGACGCCGTGTAGCTAGCGCATGTATTACCCTTGTCCCCCCTTTAACTATAAAAGGGAGAGACCAGGGCCATTTCTAGGGGGCAGACATTTATGATTAGGCCTATGCCCACGCGACGAACTCACGCATAAACGCACGGACAAACACACGAGCTTCCCCACTGCTTGAGATCAACATCTCAAGCAATCCACGCCACTCCACGCGGAGACCTAGGACAAGCTCCCTCTCTCGCCCTGCTTGTAACCCCCTACTACGAGCATTTCGGTGCAAGGAATACAAGATCAAACTCTCAGACTGGACGTAGGGCACCCATTGCCTGAACCAGTATAAACCTTGTGTCTCTTTGCATCACCATCCGGAATTGGGAACACACAGTACAAATTTACTAGTTGGTTGAGGACCCGCCGGTCCGAAACACCGACAGTTGGCGCGCCATGTAGGGGCTCTGTGTGTCAGCTTCATCTCCCTAACAAGTTCTAGATGGCAGATCCCATACGACCACTGCGTCTCGGCACAATGATCTAGATTGGGAGCCTAGAGTTCATGTCTCTAGGATGTGAGTACAATATGGTACTTCTTACACCCCGAGCCCCACCGACCGATGACGATGTCACACACCCGCAGCCCAGGCGCAGGCGGCGCCCGGGCGACCGCTCTCGTCGGGTTCGCCAGGCACGACGCAAGCAGGGCCACCCCAACACTGCGCAAACCCAGGGCGACACGCCACGCTCCGCCGATATCCCATACCCAGCTGATGGCACAAGGTCCCTGGTTGGGGACCAGTCTAGCCTGAGCCTGGACAAGGGAAAGACGCCGGTGGCGTGCGGCGACGCCCCGTCATCAAGCTCTGCCCCGCCACCTCCTGAGGAGCCAACTCCAGCGGAGCAGAACCCGGCGATGACACCATCCCTGTACCCCTTCGGGTTGAGAAATGCTGCCACCTCCTACGCTTACGCCTATGCTTCCGCTCACGCGGATCCCTCGGAACGCCGCCAGTGTTTCGCCGTCGACTTCGACATCACGGCTTTGACCCACATCCACGCTGACTCCTCGGAGGAGGACGAGGCATGGGCCGGAGTGCATTTTTCCGGACTCCATGACCCTGAAACCATTCGCCGCTTTTTAGCCGCAAGCGACTACTGCTTCGGCTACTCCGACTCCGATGACGAAAGCACTTACGACCCCACTCGCGAATGTTTCCACATTGGACTTGGGATGCCGAGAGCGGGCGAGGAGGACGAGGGGGCAGGCAACCGTTCCCCGCTTCGCCAGGGAGCAGGCGCCGCCACACCGCCACGCGTTGTCCCACCAGCAGCATGGAACGGGAACCTTGCCCCCGCACAACCTCAACGCCCGGACCTGGAACAGCTCTGTGAGCTTCAGGCCAAGGTCGAACAAGACCGACTCCTTCTACAGCAGCTTCGAGACACTCTCGAGCAGGAGCAGCGAGGTCGCGGTGATGGCGGAGGAGCTCGATGGAGGGCCCGCGATGTCCACCACCGCATCAACGACGACGCAGGGAGTGAGCAACCCCCAATCTTCAATCGCGCTAGCCAAAACGTCGCGGCTGCGGCAATGCTAGTCCGCACAATGCCCAAGCCCTCTACCACAGAGGGGCGACGGGTCCGCGGTGAGCTCCAGGATCTCCTTGAGACCACCACGGTGCAGCAGGCCGAGAGTTCCGCCTCCCGATGGCGCGGAGGCGCCTCGGACCTTCCCACGGCACCGCATCGGCATGATAGGGAGGCCTCAGTTCGCCCCTAGCCCGCTCAGGCGCCGATAATCAATAGGTCCCCTTGCTGCACGACCGCCTTGACAACCGACGTGAGGCATAGGACGACCACGAGGTGGTCAGCAGGCGATGACGCCATGACAATGAGGGGCCCGCCCATGGCTACCATCCGCACCGAGGCGGCCACTACGACAGTGGGGAGGACCACAGCCCTTCTCCTGAACCGCCAGGCCCCCGGGTCTTTAGCAGGGCCATCAGCGGCGCATAGTTCCTAGCCCAGTTTCGCCAACTGGCCAACCTCACAAAATATAGCGGCGAAACCCACCCCCTCTCACTCTCGTCGTCCCCGTCCGAAGAGTCCTCCGACAATGAAGATGATAGGGACGCCTCCACTGGGAGACCGTCCTGCCTCTGCTGCCGGCGGCGCTTCTCTAGTTCCTCGCGCGCAAGGATCTTTCTCGTGCGCTTCACCACCTCGGCGTCCTTCCGCCTCTTCTACGCCTCGGCATGCACCCGGTTGGTCGCCCGCCGCCGTGCGTTCTCGGGAACGGGCGGCGGGGAGTCTCGCACGTCCCTCATCCCCTGCAGGAACGACGAACACGGATAAGAAAACAAGAAACAGGGAGGCCTCAGGGGCTGCAGCGGCGCTTGACATACCAGCGAGAGGAACCCCCGCGACGGGCGCATCGTGAAGGGGGTTCGGCCATCGCTCCTCAGCTTCACCTCCACCGTCTCCCTCACCCGGTGAAGAATTTCCTCATCAGAGAGGGCAGAGGCAGTCATCCGAATGCCCTCGATTGGCTCATCCAGCCTCATCTCGAATAGGTGCCGCCGCCGGGCCATAAGCGGCAGCACCCTCCGGTGGTGGAAGGCGGCCACGACCACAGCCGCGGTAAGGCCGTGGCCCCGCAGCCTCTCCAGCCCCTCCAAGAGCGGCTGCAGCTTGGGCTGATCTTCCCTCGGGACGCCATACTTCCACTTCTCCAGACAGCTCTCCATGATTCGCCCGGTGTAGGGGGGGAGTCCGCCATCATTGTTGCGAAGGTAAAACCAACTAGTGTACCAGCGGCGATTGGTTGACGCGAGCTGGGCCGGGATGTAAAGGTGCTGACGATCCTGGCGCACTTGGAGAGTGCAGCCGCTGGCCCTCACCGCCTTCCTCATGCCCGATGTACCCGTTGGCTTGGTGGTATGCCCTACCCGAAAGAGGTGGAGCCACAGCTCCCAATGGGGAGCAATCCCCAGATACCCCTCGCAGACGGCGACAAAGATGGCCACCTGTGCGATGGAATTGGGGTTGAAGTTGTGGAGCTCCACACCGTAGTAGTGCGGGAGCGCCCGCATGAACCGGTCTGCCGAAAGGCCGAGGCCACACTCGTGAAAAGACACGAAGCTCATGACGTAGCCGTCGTGGGGCCTCGGCTCCGGCTTGCCCGACAGAGCAATCCACTCTGGCCTATTGGAGTCGGTAACCGGATGGAGAAGACCGTCGTCGATGAGCGACTGGAGCATCTCCATGGATACGTTGAACGGGCCCTAAGGGTCCGCCTCAATGACAACAACGTTGCTGGCCATGAGTGCGGTGGAGAATTTGCCTACGGCGGTGAGTCTCTCTCTCTCCCTCTCTCTTTGCCTCGCCCGTCTCCCTTCTTCTTCCTGGTGCTCTTCGCTCTGGCGATGGCTCAAGGACGGCAAAGGCTAATGCAGGCAAGGTAAAGAGGGGAGGGGCGAGGCTCGTCACGTATTTATGCAGGGAGAAGGCGAAATGGACGGGCGATGAAATCGGGGAAGTTTCCCTTAGATCCGGCACAGTTAATCTAGATCTGATTTTACCGCCCACGTGCCCACCTTTCCCTCATTGATCGCATGAACAGTTATGTTCCACCCGCTGACACAACGTCACGTCCAATCGCTGTAGCGGCAGGCGTCGTTCTGCCTCCCTGAGAAAATCTCCTCAAAAGGCGCGCCTGCCGTTGTCAAGCCAATGGGGGAGATATCCCCCCACTCTATTCCTTTCAGACAAAGGAACTATGCGCCGAGCCCATTACAGTCTAGGGGTTTGAAGGCTGGGCCCCTGAGGGTTTTGACAGTCGCCCCAGGGCAATAGAGTCAGGGATGGCTATGGGCGAGCCCATACGAGGCCGAGACCCAAGCAAGCGAAATGCTTGGGATGCCCAAAGTCGTGTCCAAGATCGGCAGGGAGGTCTCCGAATGGGATCCCACCGTAGGGAGGCACCGAGCCACCGGGGCCCAGCGAACGGCCCCAACACCCACTAGAGAAACCCTCAGGTACTCTTGGAGTGCATCTCTGGACCACTAGCCGACCCCTAGCGAACGGGGCACGGGCCTCCACTCGGACTTACCCGATAATAGCTCACCGAAAGTGTCACCGCTCGCGCCCATCGAGGGTAGCCTGGCATATTCCATCCCTTCTTCCGAACAAAAAGGAAGCGCGAGGGTCGTACAAAAAACCAGGAGAACCCCTGATGGCCCTCTTGCTCCGTGCAGAGGCTAAGGGGCTCTTCCTGTAACCTTACCGAGACCCAGCGACCCAGCCTTGCACTCGAGGGGGCTCAGCAAAACAACCCCTCCTTCCGAGCGAAAAGGACGTGCGAGGGTCATACAAAAATCTAGGGGAACTCCTGACGGCCCTCTCGCTCCATGCAGAGGCTAGGGGCTCTTCCTACAGGTATGCCGAGACCCCGCGACCCAGGCTCGCACCCGAGGGGGGCTTGGCAAACAAACCCTCACGCGCGAGGGGCGTACAAAAAGCCAGGGGAACTCTTGATCGCCCTCTCGCTCTGTGTAGAGGCTCGGGGGCTCTTTCTGCAACTTTGCCGAGACCCAGCGACCCAGGCTCACACTCGAGGGGGCTCGACAAACAACCCCTCCGTTCGAACGAAAAGGATATGCGAGGGTCGAACAAAAAAGTCAGGGGGGCCCTGACCGCCCTCTCGCTCTGTGCGGAGGCTCGAGGGCTCCTCCTGCACCCAAGACAAAGACAAACGACCCAAGCCCATGCTTGAAGACTCGGAAAAAATGCGATAAAAGGGCATCAAGCCCATTACGGTCCAGGGGTTCGAAGGCTGGGCCCCCAAGGGTTTTGACAGCCGCCCTAGGGCGACAGAGTCAGGGACGACTATGGGCGAGCCCGCGTATGGCCAAGGCCCGAGCAAACTATCGCTCAGGACGTCCTAAGTCGTGTCCAAGACTAGCAGGGAGGTCTCCGAATGGGATCCCACCGTAGGGAGGCACCGAGCCACCGGGGCCCAACGAATGGCCCCGGCATCCACTAGAGATACCCTCTGGTACTCTTGGAGTGCGTCTCTGGACCACTAGCCGACCCCTAGCGAACGGGGCGCGGGCCTCCACTCGGACTTACCCGATAACAGCTCACCGGAAGTGTCACTGCTTGTGCCCACCGAGGGTAGCCTAGCATATTCCACCCCTCCTTCCAAGCGAAAAGGGAGCGCGAGGGTCGCACAAAAAGTCAGAGGAACACCTGATCGCCCTCTCGCTCCATGTAGAGGCTCGGGGGCTCTTCCTGCGATCTTGCCGAGACCCCGCGACCCGAACTCACACTTGTGGGCTCGGCGAATACGATAAAATCCCTCGCTCAACGTGAGAAAAAGACCCTAGAGGAATGAATCCACTCCCCTAAGGCCTCGGGGGCTAACACTGTCCCACCAGGAGCTACCGCGAGTCAAGCCTCGTCAAAACCTCAAGAAGAGCGCTCACGCTCTCCCTAAGGCTCGGGGGCTACTATCGGGTACCATAAAACGGGGTACCCTGAGTGTATACCGAAAGAATCACTTAGACTCCATCAAAAACAAAGCCAAAAGGCAAACCATTGGTTAACCCCTGGCCTCGTCCGAGCCCACCGGCTCTCCGCCTCGCTCGAGGCCTCGCACGGGAGGCCTCGACGGCCCGCCAAATCTCCGCCTCGCGCGAGGCCTCTCACGGGAGGCCTCGATGGGGAACCAATTCTCCGTCTCGCCCAAGGCCCCGCGTGTAAAGCCTCGAACGAGACGACGATTCTCGGTATCGCTCGAGGCCGGCTCGGCAATAACCCGTCGCTTCTGCCTCGACCGGTCTCCCCGACAGAGCGTCACGTCCCATTAATGCGCCAACCACTCCCGCGATATCAGCCGGACGACGGCTCGACACTGTGGAGCGGCCGACGAGATGGGAAGTCGCATCAATGCCATACCGTCCAGGACAGGACGGGGCAGGGGTTACTGGCTACTGTGCTCTGGTGCTGTGCGCACGACCAGCGCCTGCACTACACTGTGCCACCTAACCCCTGCCCTAGGAACAACGCGGCGTGGGGAGTCAAGTATGGGTCACCGTAGCCTCAGAATCAGCGCACAGGACCAACTGCTCCCCCCGAGCCTCGGCAATATACTTCAGGGTCTCGGCAACCTCGGGATTCGCATCCGCTGAGCCTCCCACGATGGCTCGGCCTCGGCACCAACTGAGCCTTGGCTTCTCACGCAGTCAACACACAGTGACCAACACGCTGACCGCCACGACCGCTTCAAGATAACACTGGAGCTCCCACGACGCACAGGATCGGATGTGACTGGCGCGTCGCCCCAGTACTTCAAGGACGGAACCACTCCATCGACCACGCCGCCACAGTAACAGGCTACAGGGCTCGGACATGCCGCCTTCGTTCGGACGACGCCGTGTAGCTAGCGCATGTATCACCCTTGTCCCCCCTTCAACTATAAAAGGGAGGGCCAGGGCCGTTTCTAGGGGACGGACGTTTACGATTAGGCCTACGCCCACACGACGAACTCACGCATAAACGCACAGACAAACACACGAGCTTCCCCACTGCTTGAGATCAACATCTCAAGCAATCCACGCCGCTCCACGCGGAGACCTGGGACCAGTTCCCTCTCTCGCCCTGCTTGTAACCCCCTACTACGAGCATTTCGGTGCAAGGAATATAAGATCGAACTCTCAGACTGGACTAGGGCACCAATTGCCCGAACCAGTATAAACCTTGTGTCTTTTTGCATCACCATACGGGATTGGGAACACGCAGTACAAATTTACTAGTTGGTTGAGGGTCCGCCGGTCCGAAACACCGACAAGCTTCTACTAGTGAATAAATATCAAAATGAGTCCATCAAGATTAAAATAATTTCAAGCTAGGCACCATAAGATAGAACATATTTTTAGGAAGAAAAAATTTAAACTAGTTTCATAATTTTTCGAGCTAAAACAAAATTTCTATGAATTTTCTAGAATTACATTAGATTTTAGGGTTTTTATTTGGATTATTTTCCATGTAAAAAGTATTTTGATAATTTTTTTGTAAAAAAAAACTTTTGATGAACTTTTGGATATTTTTAATATTTGTAGTCTGATTTAGCTTCTGAACTTTAGTTAGTCAGATTTACACCCATTGCAGCAGAAGTGGTGCCATGTAGAACGGCTAACATGACACCATGTCAAACAAAACAATCATTAAATCCACTCAGGGTGCAAAAATAAACGGTTTAAAAGTTGAGAGGATAAAAGTTTGGTTTTATATACAAGGGAGGGGGATCCAAAGGACTTTTCCATCTGAAAACCAAACCAAAGCTTCCGTTGAGCAAAACAGTGGCCACAATCACCTCGATCTGTCTGACGATGCGAATATGTGATGATAGATGTACGTCCGGCAACCAACTGCTACAGAAGGACAGCCACGCAAATCACATCGCCGCAACGAGAATCCTCTGCTAATCACATTTTGCCGCTTCTCTGATTGCGATGACCGGCCGTGTACGTCGTCGGTGCGTGTGACATGGTACGGATAGCACATTTCGTTCGATGACCGAGAGATATGTCACATTAACACACCCTGCCCGTGGAATGCAGGAAGCTAGCAGCTGCCATTATGGTGCATGGTGTTACTACTCCTGCTAGCTAGCTAGTGGCACATACGTACTTGCACGGTTGCACCTGCCTAATTCTGTTGATTATTGTGCGCATGATCGATGTGCAACTATTGTGCTATATAGCCCGATTGACGTACAACACCCGGTTTTGACCATGCATGAAAACAAGTTAAAGCATTTGCTGTTCAGTCGGAAAACGATGTTATTCTGACCAGAGTTAAGCATTTGCTGTATTAGCAGGCAACGTCGGGATCGTAGTACCATTGTGTGCACATTGCATTTGTAAAGGAGATGGCTATCTAGTAAACGGGTGTTTCTTCCTCTCTCAGCACTCCATTTTTGGACCATCGATCTCCTCATCTAACGCCTCGCACTCCTTCTTCCTCCTCCCGACACCCACTGTTTATCTTCCTCCAAGCCTCCGCCGCGGCATGGTAGGGTCTCACCGGAGCTCCACCGCCGCAGGCGCAATATGGTCCGACCAGCCCCTTGTATAGCCACTAGAGTTGAAGAAGAAAGAGGGGAGAGGCTCGCCGAAACCTAGCCACCGTCGTCGTCATCTTCGTCTCAGGTGGGCACAGGTCCAGGAGGAGGAGCCCGCCTACGCCGTCGGAACACGCCCCCGCTGGAGGGGAGAAAAGGAGGAGTCGCGTGGTGAAGAGCGCTGAGCGCGTCGAGGAGAGCAAGTCGGGTGTTGCAGAGGGATAAAACACCCGGTTGGTGTTTTTAACATTTCTGTTTGTAAATTGCTTGTGGGAAGAACAAAAGAAAACACATGTCGTCTGCTCTTATTCGTGCCCTCCCTGAAAAATAATCATGAATCGCCCAATGTACGTACAAACTTACAGGCTAAAATCGTGGTACAAAGAAAAGAAAAGGAAGAATAATGCGGCCAAATAAAATAAATAAAAAATTAATGAAAAGCAGCAATAGCCATGCAGTGATCGATGTGTCACGGCACGCTGGGCCCACCCACCCGTCTCTCCTGAGTCCTGACAGCGGCGCTCCACCCAGCAAATCCCTCAAATCATCATCGTCTCCGCCGCTCCCTTCCAACGCACTCCACACTTTCCACGCAAAAAGCCACACTCCTCTTAGCTGGCCATGTCGCCGGATCCAGACCGTCCGTGTGTGCCTGTCCGGCCGCACGAATCTTGACAGTGCCCAGCAGCAGCACTGCTAGTCTGCCACTGATGTCTAGTTGGGCTTCCGGCAGTTGGCGCGGATCTCGCCGCTGGAGCCGGTGAGCGGGCTAATGTTACCCATCTTGACGACGGCCGTGACGAAGTCCGTCGAGAACGCGGCGCCGTTGCGCGCGTACCGCGCCGTGATGGAGTCCACGACGCCGGCGCCGAAGAGCTCCTGGTCGGAGTGGAGCAGGCCGAACTGGGACACGAGGTTGCGGAAGTATCCGTTGTCGAACTTGACGGAGCTCATGGCGTCCATGGGCGCCAGGTTGCCGTCGGTGCCCCCCGCCTGCGGCCCGCAGATCTGCTTCCGCTTCGCCGCGAACCCGGCGTTGATGTTGGTGTCGTTGTAGATGCGGGACCGGAAGCTCGCGCACCGCGCCGCCCCGATCGTGTGCGCGCCCGACAGCGCCACCAGGTCCCGCGAGTCCAGCCCCTTGGACGCGAACGCCGACACCAGCGTCGCCGCGCTGGAGGACGGCGACGGCAGGTTGCTGTTCGCCGCCGACTGGCTCGCCGTGCGCGTGTCCCGCCGCCCCAGCGGCACCGTCCACGTCGGCCCGCTCAACTGCGCATTACATTGCATTTCATTGTTTGTCATACACTCATACTCTACATGTCAGTGAAATGCTGCTACTACTACTACTACATTATGTTACAGTGCAAACTAATCTATCTAAACCATGTGATTAATTAATTAAACTATATATGGCCACTTGCACGACAACCACTACTTGTCGTCGTCGATCTCGAGTGTCATGGACTGCAAGTAACTTGCTTCTGTGACGGATGAACAGAACAGCTACCGACGTACAGTAGCCTGTAGCCACATGTGCGACTGGCGAAGAAGTCGATCAGATGACGAAGCATCCGTCGTGCTAGCTCCGGCACCGGGCTAAGCGGTTGGTGAAGGCTGCTGGCCTGATCCGCACGTTGCTCAGCTTGTTTGACGGGACCCATGGCTATCGATCAAGAATCCAAGATGCTTTTTTTTTACTCATGCATGCATGGTGGCAGCAAGCAGTGCGGGGTGTCGGCAGGTGGTGTAGTGCCAGCAGTGGGGCGGCCGTGCGATGATGTGATGATGCAGAGGCAAAAACAACTGCAGCAGGTGCACAGGATGCATGGTTCACTGACCAGGTTGACGCCGTCGCGCGCGGCGAGGGCGACGATGTCGGCGCAGGAGACGGTGCCGGGGCAGGCGGCCTCCACCTGGGCCTTGATGGCGTCGATGACCTCGAAGCCGCGCAGGGAGTTGGCGTTGGGCCCCGCGTTCTTCTCCCCCGTCAGCGTCGCCGAGTCGTCGAGGAGCACGGACGCGTCGCACCCCTGTACGTGGCAAGGCGGCAACGTCCATGTCAGTGTCATTCCGTCCAGCGGTTTCGTCATCGATCAGATGCGGAAATGCCGCAGCTAACCGTGCAAATTATTGAACGGAGTTGGACGGCGACGTATAGCAAGCAAAAGCTAAGCTAGCACAGCACATACCTGGACGAAGCAGTCGTGGAAGAAGAGGCGGAGGATGGAGGCCCCCATCCGCGGCTCCTGCTGCACGGCGGCGGCCATCCCGGAGCGCACGATGGTCTGCAGGTTGGGGCAGCTCGCGTCGTAGAACGTCGGCGACAGCTGCGCCATGGCGCCGAGCGACAGCACGCACGCCACGGCCACCGTCGCCGCCGCCACTCGCGTCAACAACAAGGCCGCCGGCGCCATGGATGCTTCTCGCTCTCCGCCGCCCCTAGCTGGCTGGCTACTTGCTCGACGTGGGATTGGGAAGAATGGGACTAGTAGCTATATATAGATAGCCTGCCAGTACACTGCCTCGACTGATTGAGCTGCTGTCGATGGAGTCCGGAGTCCCAGCACTGCGCCCCTGAGCCCTATATAGTGGCCGATTGCGGTGGTTACATGCGTGGGCCGACACGCAACGCAACAGGGCGGCAGATCGAGTTCCCAGTCCGTGAGCGCATGCCATGGCATGGCGCCCTGCATGCACCATCAAATTGCACTGCATTGCTCAGTTATTAAACACTTCAACTGCAGGACCGACCTCATCGATTAACTACTCTATCTATTTATTTATTTATACATGTCTCTATCTATCTTGCCTTTAGATCGTACTACGACTACGGCTGGATGGTGGATGCCATAGCCAGTGGTACCATATGCATGTGCGCGCGTACCTCTGGAGTGTTACGGTGAATGTTGTGAGAGTGAGGACTGAGGACCCGGCTCCAGCTGGTGGGGAGCACCTACTAGTAGTAGCGTAGCTGAAGCATGCATTTAAATAGCGGGCTATACCAAGGCTATTATGCCGCTATAGTCTTTGGAGAGAGCTCTCGCTACGCTATTTCTATTTTTCTGCTATATTATTTATAACCACTATATTATGCTTTAACGTCGCTAAATTGATTAGCTGTGACTTTAAAATAGCATTGCTATTTCAACTTTAGCTTTTAGAGTGACAATCTACTTATTATATATTTATCTTTTGCTGTTAAGTTAATCTTTTAGAAAATTGAACACTTGAGTCTCATAAATTATGCTATAATGTCATATTAAATAATATTCCCTATACTCCTAAAGCCTTGAAAACATATTTGTGTTCAGTAATTTTCACGATTCTTGTGTTTTTATGAAATAATTACTTGATTTTTATAATTTTCTTAAAAACCGTTATCTGTCATAGCTCCGCTATAGCTGCGCTATAGCTTTGTAGCTTCTGAAAAAAAAAAGATGCTAGCCCGCTATTTTAAACCTTTTGGGACACGGGTACACGTCTCCATCGGCCTACAAATGCCAAATATCCTATCCATGCCATACAAGCCACGTACGTAGGCGTATCTTGGCATGTATGCGCCCTGTCACCTCTTGTGCCACTTGTGTTTCTGTCAGGACGTTGGTTAATTTGTTGCAAGGGTGAGCGTACGGTACCTACTACCTAGAAGAAAGGAGTACTCGCTGGGAGAACCGTAGCAGGGCAACCAAAATTACAGGAGACAATTGCAATTTTTTTTTTTGGAAACGGAGACAATTCCATTTATGTCATCAAAATCTACAACTACATCTTTTACGTGCAATTTAAAATTCAGTGTTCCGTTCAACAATACTACTTTATTTCTTTTTTCAGAAAACGGTGAAAGTTCTTTCGATGACTCGTATATCCATGATGACGCTAACAGCTAATTTAAAATTATAAAGTATCCATGACAATCATTTATGTGAGTTGTTACTTTATTGTATACAATTATACTTCTTGCCTGAAGCATCTATGACATCTATATTGATAGTATAATGAAGTACTCTCTCTTTTTTATTAAAAAATGGGGAGACGGATGTTCTTGCCTTTCTTTGTGATTTTGCTCTCTTTTTTTCAATTTGTGATTTTACTCTAGTTTTCGGAATCTGAAGCCATCGTTTGCCCCTGCTCTAGACTCTGCTAGCTCAAGGTCGAACAAATAAATTAAAGGAAACTAAAAAAATAAAAAAAATGAAACCCCTAATTATCCTAAGCCTCACGGCTTCTGCCGATGGTTGATTAAGCATATACAATTTTTTAAAAAGTTTGTTTAAATTTGGAATATTTACAAATTTTGATTTAAAATTTACTTTAAAATACTGTCGAAATATTAATGTCAAAATAGATGTTAAAATCATAAGAGTACTAAAGAAACCTAGGAACAAATTCACATGGGAAAACAAGTCTTTTCAGTTGAACTAACTCTGTATTTGTTTTGAAAAACAATAGGAGCAAAAACTAAAGTTAAATAAATGAGGGCAAAATGACAATTAGACTTTCAAACATGGGTAAAAACACAAGAGTCAATAAAAAAACTACATTACATATAATTATTTTGATAGAGAACGAGTAAACATTGATAAGTAAGCTTTATATTAACTACCTTTTGAGGTTAGCAATATTTTGAAAGGCATGAGGTTAGTACTATTGGCCCCTCCTAGAATTCATTTCAAGCTCCCTCGCGATCTTAAGTGGCATGATGCATGTTAAAATAGGCATTTATGCCATCATTTTCATTTAGTGTGTATTCTACGACATAAAATTGTTATGTTTAATAAAAAATACAAAAGAGCTTCAAAATGTTATAATAAGAAAACGAGTTAATTTCAACTTGATATGCCCATAAAAAAATACACCAACTACTTAAATTAAAATCTGATTATCAAAATCTAGATTCTAATCCCACGGGACATGAGTACCATACATTAAACTAAGATTTCAACTAAATGTGTGTATATTGAAGAAGTGTCACACACACAAAAGGAAAAACATATGAAGTAGCTGATAAGCTCATCTCAAAGGATATATGTCATCAAGTATTTATATGGATATCGTTAGGAAATAAACAATTTAAAGAGAAAGAGCACGCAAGGATAGGTAATTTTAATTAGCGTTGTAGTTATTGAATATGAACATCCAATACTTATGTCTCCCAATATTCTAGCCCATACAACCTTTTAATTTCCTCTTCCAAGTAAAATTCATATGACCCATCTTCTTCTGTCATTCTCACTAGTCTATTAACCAATGCTTCTGCACGAGCTCAAACCATACGAGACATAGGTATTAGAAGTTTGTGCATAAATTAAATACCTATAGAAGAATCATTAAACAATTCATGAGATCTATTGTCCATGTTCTCACTTTAACTAGGAGTTTGTTTTGCTTGTGGTTCACGTTGTCATTCAGCAAACAGAAAAAAAAAGATGAGACACATGATCCTGTTTTATTTACTCTGCCTAGCTAATTTGTTCCCCAAATCATTGTAGCGCGCGCTACAAATGGACAAAGTTCACGTGCAAGTCGATCAGTAACGAAATATTCTCAACCAACCATTGTCGGGGGATAGCACAGACGAGAAGACATAATATACATCCATGAAGAACTAATATTTTTCCCGCTCAAAAAGAATCAATAATTAATCTTCACCTGCTCATCAAGATTCAATTATGCCACATTGTCGAGTAGTATCACAACATGTAAATCAAAGGAGCAACACAGCTTTAATCATTCCAATTCAGCAAAAGCCCGCGACATCGAGTTGGCTGTTGCTGGTAACTAGTACTACAACGCAGAACAACCTAAAAATCACAATCATTTCAAATAGTCAATCATTGCTGCGTAGGACGTACGATCGAGTTTGCATTGGCACGCTTAACTGGAATCGATGCGCTGCATCTACGAATAAGATAAACAAGATATATTCTTGATGCTTGTTGTGGCCCTCTTGAGTGATACGGTTCCCTTACAGGAGTGATAAATAATAACTTTGCTTGCTCAGCCCTAAAATACTTGATGCTTTACAATTTTGGACGCGACTAGGAGAAGAGGGTTTTTCCAATAACGTTCGGTCCAGTGCCCCTCATCTGCTTATCTCCTAGAAAAAAAAACAAGAAAGTCTTCTTTCTCCCACCTACGCCCCCACCCCGCTGCGCTACTCCCGGCCAGCAGCACACTACCTAAACAGTAATAAGAACACTACCAATAGTGTGCACATAGAAACCTCCATCGGGAGCAATTGTTGAGAGAAGTCACTAGTGCAGAAAACTTAACCGAGACGGCCATATTTGATTAACCGAGGTGGGCAAGCCGTCCACCTCCGTCAAAATATCACGGTTAATCCGGCCTTAACGGAGGCGGTTGGCCGCCTGCCTTGGTTAATCAAATAAAAAAATAAGAAAGCCCATGGACAAGCCCAGTGAGCCAATCCACGGGCCCGCCGAGCCCGTTCACGCTCCGCCGCCGCCAGGATCTGCCGCCCCAGCCGCGCACACAGCCAGGATCCGACCTCCAGCCGTTTGATCTGCGCCTGCATGCTCCCCGCCGCCGAGATCCAGCCTCTGGTCGTCGGATCTGGACCTGCACGCTCCCCGCCGCTAGATCCAGGCACTCCTCGCCCAGATCCACGCCATTGGAGGAGCTTGAGGGAGAGGGAGGAGCTCCTCGCCCAGATCCACGCTGCCGCAGCTCGAGGGAGAGGGAGGAGCCACCGCTGCCACCACATCTTGAGGGAGAGGGAGGAGCCACCTCCGCCGCCATAGCTTGAGGGAGGGAGCCGCCGCCGCCACAGCAGCAGCAGCACGGGCTCGGGAGCTGCCTCTGTGTGGGAGAGAGAGAGAGAGAGAGGAGAGGAGAGGAGGGGCACCGTGGGGGAGAGTGCGCCGCTGTGGGGGAGAGGGAGAGCAGTCTCGCCTAGATCCACGCCATCGCTGCTGTGGTAGGGGGAGAGGTGAGGGAGAAGAAGCGAGTGAGGGAGAGACGGGCTGGTGGGAGAAGGAGAGGTTGAGAGAGGGAGGGAGGGAGGCGAGCGGAGTCGTGTGGTGATGGTGCCGCACTGGGCTGAGGCGTTTCTGAGGGTGGATGAAGTGAGTTAGGGTTTGTGTGTTGTTAGTCAGACATGGTGGTGGGCTTCTGTTGGATAGCGGGCTGGGCCTAATTAACCGAGGCGGTGGCCTTACAAACGCCTGCCTCCATAAATGATTTATCGAGGCAGGCAGACATTTTTGACCGCCTTGGTAAATAAAATGTCCGCCTCAAAAAATCAATTTTGCGAGGAGGTTACTTGTGACCGCCTTAGTTAATCACATGCATTAACCGAGGCGGTTCAAATGCGCGCCCACCTCCGAGGCCATTTTCCAAATGCCTCGCATAAGTTTTTCTGTAGTAGTGAGGGCTCATATTAAATACTAAAAGTTGTGTGTGAAAGCATCTACGCCCCTAGTTGGGTTTCATTGATTAATGATGACACAAGATTACTGTGACTAACGTGTGTTCTGCAGAGGCAATTAAAGTTAGGTCATGGTAATTGTGATTGATTGGGCAATTATGGTTTTCATGCCCATGTCGATGGAAATCATTTCGGTTTCAAAGGATGGACGACAAGGTTAAGGATGAACTAGTTCTAAGTGTCGTTTGGCGTTGAGAGACACTTAGATTAGTTATAGGACTTTGTTTTTCCTTTGGCCATACTATAAAGGGGGGTATGAATGGGTAGCTTGACCTAGGCAAGTCTAGTGAGAAGAATGTGGTGCACATTTGTTTAATCTAGCACTAGGTTGCTCAGATGAAGCCCAAGATCATCGAAAGTTCGAAAATGTTTCAAAACTGTCCTTGAAACGGAGGCCAGCGCTGGGGTGGCACCGGACATGGTGGTGTACACCACCACGGGGGTGACGGTGCACCTCCCAGGGGGTGGCGATGCCACCGGCTTTTTTCTCCTGAGGTTGCCTGTTTGGGAATTTGTCCTGGCGATCACCGGACAGGGCACCGCCGTAATTTTCCTGAGGCTGGTGTTTTTGGCTTTTGCACTAAGTGGCACTGGACAGGGCATTGCCCTTGGGGTGGTGGTGCCACCGCCATTTTATTCTAGAGAGGAAGCAAACTAGGGCTTGGTCACCACCCCTGGGGTGGCAGTGCCACCGCCCTGGGGGTGGCAGTGCCAACCTAGTAACGACTATTTGAAATATAGCCATTGGGGTGGCACCGTACAGGAGGTGGTGGTGTGCCACCTTGCTGTTTGGTGACCCCAAAAAAGTTGAGTGGAGGGCCAACGACTAGTTCTATCCCTTGGGGCTATTTATACCTATAACGACCCATGTTCATTGCAACCTAAGCAACCATTTTGATGTATCAAAAGAAGCCGGTCACCTACCATCAGTGAAGCCTTACACCATGAAACACAACACTCGACATCAAGAACATCCATTCAATGACTTAGTCAATTAAGCAAAGATAAGGAATATCGGACCGTCCGCCAATACACCGGACCATCCAATAAGAGTCAGGGTAGAATAGAGCTAAGTGGAAATTAAGTTGTTTCTTAATTATGGACTTGGACCCACATGTCAACATGAGTTGAGATACTTCACCATCTGAAGGAGCACCCTCTCACCTATCCACTCATTTGCAAACACCCTCTCTCTCTACCTCTCAAGAACAAGGAAGAACCCTAGAACTAAAGAGAGAAAGGAATGAAGAGAAGATTGAAGGAGGAAAAGAGGAAGAAGAAGAGAAGCATCGATTCCATCAACCTCTTCAACATAGTCATGGTGAGCTCAAGAGAGTAGATCCCATTTTGTGAATTTTCCCCAAAGTAGTTAATGTGTGGTTTTGATGGAGGTTGGAGATGATGGAAGCTTGGATGGAAGGAGAGTTGGATCTTCAATTCTCAGGCTATGGAAGCTCTTGATCTTGGAGCCAAGGATCTCTATCTCAATCTCAAGGTTTATCTCTCATCTCATGACTTTTTGTTTAATCCCTAAGCCTTGAGCCACACTTAGTGAAACTAGCTTATAACCCAGCCATAGTGAACCTAGTAAGCCACCTAAACTACCATAGGAATGTTTAGCACATGCAAGATGCACAACTTCACAAATCTAAGCTTGAAGCCTAGGATTTCCTTAGAGCATAGGTTATGTCGCCCGTGCGATGGTGTCTGTCAAACCGATGGAGTGTCCATCAATCCATAGGAAACCATAGTGAAGCGTCCGTCACCCACGGCGGAGTATCCACTGAATTATAGAGAGAAGTAACCTAGTAACCCGAGAACACCCAGTTCATACCAAAGCATCTCTTGATTGGCCGGACTATCCGATGTGGATAGAGAACCCTAGAAATGCCTAAGTCCCAAACCTATTGGAGTCTCCGTGAACTCCATGGAGCATCCATCGATCAGTACAGAGCCAGACTAGAGATAACCTATCTCGGTACCCAGTATAGCGGAGTGTCTGTCAGTAGAATGGAGTGTCCACCAGTCACAAGAAGAGTGAGCTAGCTTAAGCAACCTATTTGTGCAACCAACCTACAACCAAGAGAGCTTAGTCATACCCAATGTAGTAGTAGAGCCACAGTTAGATGTCTCTCCTTAAGTACTAAGGTAGTAACCTAGTCCTATCCATCCATGTTTCTCCTCATCGTTCTGATCATCGATGTATCCCTTAGACGATCTTCCATATACTTTTAGGAACGTGCGTGAGTCTTCATCGTTAGTTTCTAGATGTCTGGATGGCAACACCATCAAGCAGGCACCCCACTATTATAAACCCTACTTTGGATACTTACCAAGTTGCATTATGAGTTATGCATTACATGTAGCCTTGGATAATGATCACTCTTATACTACACCTAGAGTAGCTTAATAATCTATAGAAGCCTCCCATCTAAACAATAGAAATGGGAACGCTTAATGCTTAATGCTTATTGCTTAGTTGCTTGGACAATGGTAGAAGTCAAGCATGAGACGGGAACTCATACTCGCGCGTGTAGGATGCTACACCTAGATAATTAACTATTAAAACCAATGAGGGTACAACTTGACTTACCTAACTAATCTGGCTAAGGACTAATATTCCTAATAGGGTAATCTTGATAATAACTTGGATATCTTGCTCATGCGAGGGGTAGGTCATCATGAGTGTTGGATCTCAAGTGATGTAGCTCGTGGAGAAGTAAGGACCGTGCATTGGGATATGTAAGTCTGAGTAACCACCCGTACAGACCACATATCGTGCATGGGGTCGACAAGCCAAGTAACTAGTTGTGACCTGTTTATCCGTGAAACTGGCAAGGGGGGTGGCGTCAGTCGGGAATGTCCGGGACATTGACTGGGCACCCACTCGAACCTTTCATGTGACACTCGGACTGGATTAGGAAAAGGTTGGAGACATGAGGCAACCCTTATCTCTGGTGCATGAGATATGGAGGTTCATCCTGTTTCTCCATGTGGGTACAGTTGTACACCTCTGTAGAGTCTTGAAAGCCTAGAGTCCCTTGGGATGGAACTATTTGGTTATTCTTTTTTTCTATACCCATGGTAGCATGAGTAATGGACCATGAGCATCTTTGTTATAATGATGAATACCTTTACTTCTATGTTGAGCACAGCATGTCGTAATCTTAATGAACATCATTGCTTTCCGCACTTATACAAATACCCGATAACTACCCTATGCATCCACCAAATATTATATGTTGGAATTAAGTCCTACGAGTACGCAATGTACTCATGGTGCAGCTGTTAAGTTGTTTTGCAGGAACGTGGTTGATCGATGGAGGTTGAGTCTCCATCACCACTGCCTAGTAGCATCAGGGATGGGCGACCTCGAGTATTGGTACATCTAACACACAGATAAATCCGCAAGCACACAGATACCATTGCAGCTTTCACACGAAAGTATTCCAAGTATAATATCCATAGGAAAACATGTGAGACTAACTACAATCTAACTTAACTAGGGGTAGCAACAAGGTTAAGATAAATAGGAGTGTAGAGAGGAAAACTAAGGTTCTCTAGTTCTGACTTGGGTAAGCTATGTCCTCTACTATTCAACTAGGGACATTACTTAAGGAAAGACACCAACAGAGAATGCTCCCATAGTAATCGCGTCCTACTAGCCCTACAAACGAGAGGTGGACTATAGAGAATTCAATGAGGCTATAAGAGTCACCCTCGCAAGCTACCACCAACCGGATTACGTAATTTATGTAAACTCTATCTTGTAACATTTTTGAATAAGTTGTTTGAGCATTACCCATTAGACTATGTCGGTTTGGTATGTCAGCTATTGTGTGCGACTCAACCTGATCCTAAAGAGGAATTGCTTAGTGCGCTCCTAGGGGCCACGCGATGTTGTTTTGCTTAAATTGAGCACGTCAAGTGGATGACACTCGATTTAGGTGAAGTACCGCGACAGGCACCCCACAATACCCCTCCATCTCGTGTATTGAGGCTCTCTTGCCCATTTGTTCAGCTAAGGAAATCATTTGGCGTGCAAGGGAGAGCAAGATCCTAGTGGGATGATTGAGATTTGCTAATCCAAGATTAAGGACCTTATTAGTACATAGAGAGTAGCAAGTGTGCACCACTCTTCTCATTAGGCTTGGTTGGGTCAAGTGAGAGTTCGGGCTTGGTTGGGTCAAGTGAGAGTTCGTGCTTGTTACTCTTGGTGATTGCCATCACCTAGATGGCTCGCTGGTGATTAGAAGTTTGGTGATCATCCAACGGAGCTTGTGGATGACCCAAGTCATGGTGTGAGCGGTTGTGGGTGATTCACCACAACGAAGTGTCGAAGAATCAACCCGTAGAGAACACTTGATTCTTGCATGGATCAAGGGGGAGCTACACCCTTGCACGGGTGCTCCAATGAGTACTAGTAGGGAGTGGCGACTATCTGATACCTCAAAAAAACATCATCGCATTCCTCTCCCTCTCTTTACTTTGTGCATTTACATTTGAGCAATTCAATTCATGTCTTTATATTCTTAGAATTGCCATGCTAGAGTAGGATTGGAACTAGGGTGCAAAAATTTTGTGTGGTAGAACAATAGAAACACTTATAGGCACAAGGAGGTGAAATGGGCTAAGTGTAGAGCTTAATTATTGCAAGAAATTTAGAATTAGCCCAATTCACCCCCCTCTTGGGCATCTTGATCCTTTTAATTGGCATCAGAGCCTCGTGCTCCTTGATTTAGGCTTAATCGCCTAGAGCAAGATGTCCCACAGGGATGGACCCTCTCCCATCTTTGAGGGAGATGATTTTTCTTATTGGAAATTTTGCATGGAGGCGTACCTAGAGGCTATAGATGTTGGAGTATTTAGAGCCACCGCACAAGGCTTCCTAAAACCTAAGGACCCTACCAACCTTGTTGGTGATGAGGCTAGCTATGAGAAGTGGAATGCAAAGGCTAAAAACACTCTCTTTAGAGGCCTTTGCAAGGATGTCTTTAATCGTGTGTGGAACCACAAAGACGCCCATGCACTATGGTCAGATATTTGTGCGCTCCATGAGGGAATCAAGAGTGAGCGTGAGGAACGCTATTACCTTGTGATCAAAAAGCTAAATTCATTTGAGATGATTCCTAATAAATGTGCTAATGAAATGTATTCTCGCTTGAATGTTCTTATAGAGGAGGTCAATGGGCTTGGACTTACTCAAATGCAACCATCCGATGTTATGAGAAAGATCTTGAGTGTCCTCCCCATTGACAAGTATGGGCATATTATGATAGTGCTTCATCAAGGTAATCTTTCCACTGCTACATCAACTCAAATATTGGGGAAGATCAATGCACATGAAATGTACATGCACATCACTCCTCAAGAGGGCTCTTCTTCTTCAAAGAAGAAAGATTTGGCATTCAAGGCTAGCCAAGAGAAGAGAAGCAAATAAAAGATTGCTCATGATAGTTCAAGTGATGAGGAAGTTGATGATGCAAGTCTTGGTCTCATGGTGAGAAGAACCACCAAGATGCTCAAAAAGCTAAACAAGAATGGTGTCAAGTTTGATGGCAAGAAGAAGTAATTCTTCACTAGTAGTAGAAGGAAGCCCATCTCTGAAATGGATTGCTACAATTGTGGAGATCTTGGTCATCTACCTCATCAATGCCCCAAACCCAAGAAAGACAAGTTCAAGAAGAAGTACAAGGGCAAGAAAGATGACTCAAGTGATGATAACAATGAGAAGAAGAAGAACAAGCCATACAAGAAGAAGGTTGGCAAGAAGAAGGAATATCATAAGAAGAAAAATGGCAAGGCTTATATTGTGGGTGATTGGCTCATGGACATTGAATCATCAAGTGGCTCATCCAATGGTGAAAGTGACAATGAGAAGGAGAAGGTGGCCGCACTTGTGATTGGTTCTTCACTATCTCCACCGCCACCACCGCCATCATCCTCTACACACCTATGCCTCATGGCCAAGGGTGAACATAAGGTACAAAGTGATGATGATAGTAGTGGTGATGACAATGCTAGTGATGATGAGAGTGATAGTGATACTGATGAAGAATTTGAATCACCTTCTTATGATGATCTTATCAAATTGCTAAACCAATACACTAAAATCATGAGAAAGATAAGAGCTAAAAATGAGAAGCTACAACATGAGAATGATTCACTCTTAGCAAAGTATGACATAGCCAAAAAAGATACTAATGAGCTTAGAGAAGAAAATGAAATTGTGTCATCCAAGCTCAAGGAGCTCAAAACTTCTAAAAAAGAGCTTAGAGAAAAACATGATAAACTTGAGGGGATACACAATGAGCTCACATACAACTTGCTAAAAGAAGAATACACCACTCTTAAAGTTAATCATGATAAGCTTGTGCTTTCTCATGACTTATCCAATGAACCGCATGATGCTACTAACCAAGTCATTAAGATTGATATAGCCACATCATGTGATGACTTGATTATTGAGAGCATTGAGCAAGGTTCTAGTAGCAAAGGCAAGAAAGTGGTTGAGTCTGACAACTATGATGATTATGTTAAGCTCAAGAATGAGAATGAGAAGCTTAAGAAAGATCTTGAAAAGCTAGCAACCATCAACACAATTGTCTTGGAGACACTTGACAATGATCATGACATGGCTTTTAAGAATGAGATGCTTAGAGAAGAGAACAAGAGGCTCAAGATGGAGAAGAATCTTGAGAGGCTATCAACTCATGATGAACTTAGAGAAGAGAACAAGAAACTCAAGTTGGACAAGGAACATCTCAAGACCGGGTTGAGCAAGTTCACAAGAGGTCAATATCTTCAAAGTGAGCTACTAATGAACACTGTGATAAAGATGGATAGAAGTGGTATTGGATTCTTGGCAAATCAAGAGAAGAAAAGTCAAGCTCAACATCAACAACACAAGTCAAAGCCTAAGTGTCGACAGAATATCATCGGCAGTCCTCCAAGGGGTATCCCATGAAGGTAGATTGATCGGTAGGGGAGCGTGAGATCAAGAATAAGAAGGCAACAGAGACACACGAGTTAAACAGGTTTAGGCCGTTAGTATGATGTAATACCTTACACCAATGTCAAAAAACAACTTGAGCCGCTCGAAAGCTAAGTCTGCCTCCTCCGACCAGGGAAAGTGCTCGAAGGCCTTGAGGAGCTTGAAGAAAGGTAGCCCTTTTTCACTGAGGCATGATATGAAGCGGCTTAAAGTAGCCATGCAACCTGTAAGCTTTTGTATATCCTTGACACATGATGGTTGTTTCATATTGGTGATGGCGGAGACCTTGTCAGGATTAGGCTTGATACCTCAAGCACTGACTACGTAGCCCAGCAGTATACCGGATGGAACTCCAAAGATGCACTTTGAAGGGTTCAGCTTCCATCAGTACTTGTTTAGGTTGGCAAAGGTTTCTTCAAGGTTGGCGATAAGGTTGTCAGTTGTCTTGGTTTTGACGACCATGTCATCGATGTAGGCTTCGATGTTGCGACCGATCTGCTGGTCGAGGCACATTTGAATGGCCCTTTGATAGGTAGCCCCAATGTTCTTGAGTCTGAAGGACATAGTTTTGTAGCAGTATGCACCGAAAGGTGTAATGAACGACGTCTTTATCTGGTCTTCTTCCTTGAGGGAGATCTGATGATAGCTGGAGTAACAGTCAAGGAAAGAGAGTAGTTCATAGCTGGTGGTAGAGTCTACAACCTCGTCTATCCGAGGCAAGCCGAAGGGGTCTTTAGGGCAGTGTTTGTTAAGATCAGTATAATCAACGCACATTTTCCATTCTTTATTCTTTTTTTGAACGAGAATAGGGTTTGCTAACCAATCTAGATGATACACTTCTTTTATAAACCTGATAGCTAAGAGCCATTTTATTTCTACCCTAATAGCCTCCTTCTTGTCTGGCATGAATCGGTGGAGTTTCTGCTTGATTGGTTTGGCGGTCGGTGAGACATTCAAGGAGTGCTCGATCTTCTCCCGTGGTACCCCCGGCATGTCTGCAGGTTTCCAAGCAAACACATCAGCGTTGGCACATAGGAAGGAGATGAGCGTGCTTTCCTATTTGGGGTCAAGGTGAGCCCCAATCTTCATGGTTATAGAGGTGTCATTGAGGCCGAGGCCAACCTCCTTGATTTCCTTGGACTTGGCAGAGGCACGGGGAAGCTCTAGCTCTAGAATCTCCATGTCATCGGCGGGTACTGTCTTGGCTTCGGCGACCACGCTAGCCATCTGGATGGAGAGGTCGGTGGCTTTGGTGAGAGCGAGACTCTCTGTCTCGTAGGCGTAGGCAACAGAATGGTTGGCCCACAGAGCCAGGACTCCTACAGGCGAAGGCATCTTCAACACTAGATACACATAGTGTGGTATGACCATGAATTTGGCCAGAGCTGGCTGGCCAAGTATGGCATGGTAGGCGGTGTCGAAGTTAGCGACATAGAAGTTGATATGCTCGACGCGGTAGTTGCTTGCCGTGCCGAACTGAACTGGTAGGGTGATCTCTCCAAGTGGTCTGGATGCCCTTCTAGGTACCACACCCTAGAAAGAGGAGTCCGAGGGTGTGAGATCTGATATCGCGAGGCCGAACTCCCTTAGGGCTCTGGCGAAGAGTAGGTTCAAAGCACTGCCACCATCAACAAGGACTTTTCTGAAGAGCACCTTCTGGACGGTTGCATCGAGGATGAGGGGGAAATGCCTTGTATATGGTATGCCTGCCCACTGGTCAGCCCTACTAAAGGTGATGGGGATCTCAGACCATGGGCGATAGCTGGGGTCAGTGATAGTTCCTTCTGAAGCGACGATGAGCACTCATCGGGCAGCAAGCTTCCATTCCTTTCGACTCTCAGTGGAGGTGAGGCTCCCGAAGATGGTGGCGACCACCTTATCGTGGTCCTAAAATGTGTTGTTGTTGTTCCTAGGCGGTCAGCGACCTCTGGCTCCATCATTGGCGTCGTCATCGAGCCTCTTGTCCTAGAACTCCCTGGCTAGACCAATGCAGTCCTTCATCTTGTGTTTGGCGTTCTTGTGAAGAGGACACGGGCCATCGAGGATCTTTTGGTACTACTCATCATAGTTACGCTTGGCGTGAGGTTGACTAACGGCGGCGAAGATGAGCTCTAGCCGATGGCAGTGATTTTGGCTAGGCCTATGTCCTCCTGTTCGCTCACGACCACTATCGTGATGATAGCTGTGGTCGTCGGGACGGTGGTCGCTGTGACGTCGGTCGTCAGGGCGATCATCATATCAGTGAGGTGGTCGCTGAGTGCCTGCATCCTCGTTGAAGTGCACCTCGGCTTCCTCTGCATCGGTGTACTGGTTGGCGGTAGTTATCATTTCGCCGATGCCGGTCGGTGGCTTACGGTTGAATTTGGAGTGAAGCTCGCAATGGTGGAGTCCTTGGATAAAGGCGGTGATGTCTTCAGCTTCCATGATGTTGGGGATAGAGTTCCTCATCTCGGAGAAACACCAGATGTAGCTCCGGAGGAGCTTGGATGGCTTCTGGTTGATGCGGCTGAGATCATGCTTCATGCTGGGTCAAGTACGCGTGGCCATATAGTTGTCGGTGAAGACTTTCTTCTACTCTTCCCATGAGCCGATGGAGTCCGGCGCAAGGCTGGTGAACCAGCTCATGGCGGGTGGCATGAGCATAATGGGGAGATAATTTGCCATGACGCTGGTGTCTCCTCCCGTGGCGCGGATGGTGGTGGCGTAGGCCTGTAGCCACTGAGTTGGGTTCATTCTTCCTTCATAGGGCTTTACCCCGGTGATCTTAAAACCACGGGGCCATCGAAGCGTCTGGAGTGCCCTTGTGAAAGCTGGAGGCCCCTTAGGGTTGTCAACATCATAGTCTGTGGCGTTGTGATCAGGGATAGGCTCGAGGGCTGAGTCCGGGTTACCGTACTCCTTTTCATAACCCTGACGGTGACGTACTTTGTCTTCATGGTGACCAAAGCGACGTTGCTCGATACACCGCCATGCATCCCGAAGGTTGCTAAGATGTACTCTAGCATCCTGGTCGTGCTGGCGATGGTGTTCAGCGCGATGCCCCCTGGGTCCCCCCTGGAGAGGTAGGGATTGGTCAGTGAGACAGCTTTGACTTGGGCGGTGATTGGACCTCAGCGCAACTGATCGGTGAATCGTGCTTGTAGAGCACGAAGGTCTCTGATCCTCGTGGATCTCATTGACCTGACAGTGAGCTGCTTTAAGCATGGCGGCGATCTTGGCGAGCTCGGGCGTTTGAGCGAAATGAGCGAGCTCATTGGTGGCTACTGCCAAATTGGCGCTTGGAGTCTTAAAGATGTCGTGGCCGTCGATGCGGAGGAATTCTTCATCAAGGTCGCGGTAGATAGGGAGCGGTCTTCCCTGAGAGTCGAGCCGATTATTCCGAGCAGCCTCGGCCCTCGCGATGGCTGCCTCATTTTCTCGTCACTGCGCACGGTTGACGTTCTGGTTCTCTCGAGCAGCGCGCTCCTCCTCAGTGTCACCATTCCGAGGAGGACTGTCGATGCTGACGTTAAAGATCGCACCACCTCGGAAGGGTGGAAGGAGAAATTGATCGAAGGCGGTTTTGGTGAGGGTCTCCGTAGAGCCCTGAGACTCGGAGCCCAGAGCTCCTTCCAGGATGGTCTGGAGGTGCGCCCCGAGGCTCTAGCCTAAGTGTAGCGTGTTGACGGCTAGCGAAAGCTGGACGGCAACCTGGTCGGCGAGTTTTCCCCTTAGGGCATGTTGGTAAGCGGCGGCGGCGTTGGTGAATTCGAAGGGTAGGGCCATGTCCCTCGTAGTTTCCTGAGCAGCCTCCAATAGATCTGGATCGGAGTGTGGTCAGCGCTGAACCAGAGTGTCCAGTGCCAATTCGGCGATGGAGAGACAATCGGCGAGCTTCAGTCTAACCCGATCGATGGATTCGATCAGATCGTCGTTGTTGATCGGCCTCCTCTGGTAGCGAGGAAGCGGGCGGCGAGTTGTTGCCGAAGGAGACCTCAGAATCGGCTTCGAGATCGGATCTGCAGTTACAGGTGCGGGGGTGGCCAGCGTAGAAATGATCTGCCCCAACTCGAGGAGCTCTCTGACTCTATCAGCATTGATGACCCATGAGATGGATCCGACCGTGAAGATCTAGCCGGGCTACGGAAGGGACGAAGAGCCTGCGGAAAAAGTCATCTTGTTCGACAAGGAAACAGCACGCACACCCCTACCTGGCGCACCAACTGTCGATAGAATATCGTCGGCAGTCCTTCGAGGGGTATCCCATGAAGGTAGATTGATCGGCAGGAGAGCGCGAGATCAAGAACAAGAAGGCAACAGAGACACACGAGTTAGACAGGTTCATGCCGTCAGTATGACGTAATACCTTACTCCTATGGTCTGTTGGTTTGTATTAGCTATCGTATGATATGCTGTGATTTTAGAGGGGGTCCCTGCCTGCCTTATATATGTAACATCTCGCCTCTACAAGTCCGGGCCCGCTTACATCTGGCAACTTTTCTAGGAAATAGACTGCCCTCACAGACCCACACAAGTCTTTTTTGCATACTTTGTCCTCACTCATGCGCACTCAGGAAGGACTTCCCGGTTGGTCACCCATCCTAAAATTGCTCTAGACTAAGCACGCTTAACCTCAGAGTTCTTTAGAGATGGGCTTCTGGAAAAGAAGTTGCAACTTATTGGTATGTGTATCCTATTAATCCTGTTAAGCCCTAGGCCAGGATGTTACATCCTCACCCCCTTAAGAGACCAACATCCTCGTCGGTCAATCCCAAGCCAGGAACGTCCCCTCTTGGCCACGTCCATGTGTCTAGTGCCAGCGCATTTGCCATGCTGGGTGACCACTCTGGGTCTACACCAGCCATGCGCACCATGCCTACGCAACTGTGACACACGCACCCGTGAAACCACGAGAGTTGGCTCCGATACCATTCTGTAACGTCTCGCCTCTACAAGGCCGGACCCGCTTACATCTAACAACTTTTCTAGGATATAGACTGCCCTCACAGACCTACACAAGTCTTTTCTGCATACTTTGTCCTCACTCATGCGCACTCGGGAAGGACTTTCCGGTCGGTCACCCATCCTAAAATTGCTCTAGACCAAGCACGCTTAACCTCAGAGTTCTTTAGAGATGGGCTTCCATAAAAGAAGTTGCAACTTGTTGGTATGAGTATCCTATTAATCCTGTTAAGTCCTGGGCCGGGATGTTACAATATAGTCCGGGAGGCAGGGTTACAAGTCACTTAGATCTAAGAGATAACCGGAAAGTAATAACTGATTACAGGAATCTTGGGATCATACATATCCTAACAGAACTCGTAATATCTTCAGGATATCTTCCTAATGTCTTGCGGGAGGCGCCGAGCAGAGTCGTGCCTCGCAAGGCTTCTTCTTATGGGCTGGGCCACTCCTAGGGGCGCAACCCATGTGGTCTGCCATGGGTATCCAGGGTCATACACCCCACACTAAGCCAAAGAGATGCTTTGATTGTGGACAAGAAGGTCACTTTGCTCATGAATGTGAAACTCCACCACCACAACCCTTGCCCAAGCATGCTAGACCCTTTGCTTTCAATGCTCACTACATGCTTTAAAAGGATTCTAGTGGAAAGATGAAAATCATGTTTTTAGGTCCACCAAACAAGAATAGGCTTAAGCAAATTTGGGTTGCTAAGTCACTAGTTGAGAAATTCATAGGCCCTCATCAAGTTTGGGTCCCTAAACAACAAGCTTGATCTCTTGTGTGTGCAGGTGAACTACAAGATCGGTGGAAGTCATTGGGTTATTGATAGTGGTTGCACTCAACATATGACCGGTGATCCTCGTATGTTCACCTCACTTGATGAAGATGTGGATGGTTAAGAAAGGATTACATTTGGTGATAATTTAAAGGGCAAAGTACAAGGGTTGGGCAAAGTTGCAATATCAAATGATCACTCAATATCAAATATGCTATATGTTGCTTCATTGAGCTTTAACTTGCTATCCGTTGGTCAATTGTATGATCTTGGCTTTTAATGCTTGTTCACCGAGAAGGAAGTGGTTGTGTCAAACAAAGATGATGATCAAGTTATATTCAAGGGCTTTAGATACAACAACCTATATCTAGTGGATTTTTACCTCCGAAGATGCAAATTTGAAGACATGCTTATTCACCAAAACATCACTTGGGTGACTTTGGCATAGAAGACTTGCACATATTGGGATGAGCTCGCTCAAGAAGTTAATGAAGAATGAGTTGGTGAGAGGTTTGAAGGATGTGAAATTTGAGAAGGATAAGCTTTGTAGTGCATGTCAAGCCGGTGTCGACACAGAATTTCGCCCCCTACCGAGGACACACGAGCAAGCCGGAAGGGTCCGCTCGATGGAGCTGGGGATCCAGCTAGCTTCAGCGCAGGGATGGTTGATCCTGCGCACTCTTCCTAAGATGTGCCAGTCAATTTGACCCTGCAATTGACAAGGAGAGAAAGTTTATCAGTAATTTAGAGCGGAACGTGCCGGTGTTGCCAGACAGTCCCGAATGTGCGGCTTTAAGAGCCGATATGAAAGGAGATCGACTAAATAGTCAATTCTAGCATATTCATAAGAATAAATCAGTTAAAGCTCATGTGGTTGTGTAAGAGGAATCAGTTATCGTTCAGGATGAATATCATTATTTAGACAAATATTAGTCAATGGCAATAAGATGTCAACAATAATTAGTTCATGCTAAGCCAATGACTGCAAGTAACCGAACCCCTTTTTGTATAAATGAAATAACTCATCATCATTTAACCATTTAATAAAGATAAATCTAATGAACATATTAGATCTCATCTATCTCTATGACCAGCGGGGCATGAGGCAGAATCATGTAGGCCATAATATAATAATAAGATCATGGGACTAACACATCTTTCAACCTATCCCTACTTCAACGATCTCGTGATGCGAACTGTTTGTGAAAGTGCTCGATATCGGCTAAAATAGCCGAATCAGGCATAGCGCACAATTAAGGTCATGCCCTCAGGAACAGATCTACCAAATAATGATCCCCACTCCATGGTGCTAACAGTGGGGTGTGAGGCAGAATCACACAGGTCATGATAATAGGCCATAAAATGGTTTTCGCTAGCCAATAGATCTACTCAAAATCAGACACGCCTTAACCGCACGCTATGCACGATCAAGATTGATATAAAATAGTCGATAAAATATAACTCATCGTTTAAAGTGTAGATTAGATCAGTTTAGATTAGCAAACGATGGGTTAAAAAGGATATAAGGCCAATCTAGATCAATCCCAATTGGGCGAAGTGATATTGCTGTAATTAAATAAATAATGGAAGCAATAAGCAATATTGGTAACTTAATGAATCTATCCGAAGGAACGCCACCCTTAGATAGAGCTGATAACTTGACCTTAATCTAGTTCGAGCAGTGGAGGTCAACTAAATTGATGCAGCCTTGCTTGAACTAGACAAGAGTCAATAACTAACTTATACCAGAGTTATAGTGGAGGTCGACCAGATCGATGCAACCGTATGAACAGAGGTATAAGTCATGACGGTACTTACAGACAAGCAGTGGAGGTCGATCGGATTGATGCAGCCGTACTTGCTAAAGAACTCGCTGAGATCTACTCTACTCCTACACCTAAGGGGTGGCCAGAGCCAAAAAAAAGTAAATAACTTGTATTGGATTGATTGTGTGTCTTTTACAATAGTCGGGGTTTGATATTTATACCCGGAGCCTAAAAACGAATCCTACTCGAGTACGACTCAGTACAATCTTTGGTACGAAGAAAACATTCCTATTCTAAGACAACTTGGACTCTAATCTTTCCCCTTTTGTAGAGTTTGATATGTATTTTCTCGATGCCAATCATATCTCATCATTGTTATCTGCTGATGTCATCTAAAGAGAATCGATCCTAGTGTCGCATCTGAACTGGCAGATATCAATCTTTACGCGATCGACTCCTTGATTGGCACAATCTTGGAAGCCTATGAGTTCCCGTGCTCTTCTCCCAAATTTTGGTGTAAACACATGCCCCCCAATTTTGGGATAAAATGATTTTATCCCAAAATTCTAGTCCATTGTTTTACCACGCCGCAACTGTTCTATCCTGAGATATATGCATGACTCCTGGCTTCCCAGCCCGAGTTTTATATAACATCCCAACAGTATCTTTTCCAACCCACTCGACCTGTTCGCTTTCTCCTTCTTTCTTGAGCCAACTTTAATAGTCGACGCCGTCATCGCCAAGGCCCCAAACCCTAGCAAACCATCTATTCCAACAAGCCATCATCCATGCGATCCTCGCCAGATTCAAACCAATTTTTGGCTATAATGGTGACCATCGATCACATCCCTGAGGTATGTTTCCAAGTTTCCATTCTCCAATTATTGGCTGCTACCTTGTATTTCTTTTTCTTCTCAAACTTATTTCGTCCAATTTCTTAGGAAACGAGGGACGAAATCTTGATTCCATCAGCTATTGCTCCCAATATCTATTTTCTTGGGCCTATGGGTGATCTTGATCCATCTAATTTCATCCACCAAGAAACCAACCAAATCTCCTTTAAACAATCCACAGTTGATTTGTCCTCTTGGAATACCAAAACTCTCTTCAGAAATTAGCCAAAGATGCCTAAGGGATGGAGAAATTGGTTCCGTAGGGTGTCTGAGAAAAAGGGTGAAGATTGGGAGCTTTATGATTTGAATCAATGCTGGACCCTTTCGTTGTCTGGGATGGAGAGGAATGATTCACTCCTGATTTCTACTTCTTATTTCTGGTCCAATGCCCTGAATGCCTTTGTATTCGGACATGATCCAATGACCATCACTCTGGCTAATGTTTACATGTTGACCGGCCTTAGGATTACTAGATCAATGCAAATCTTTTGTATCCATCCCACGATATCCCATAACTTGGGGAAGCAATAAGTCAGAATTTGTTATATCTTCGTTATCTATTACCTGAATTCCTAGAGCGTCGATCCGTTTTCATATCTGATTTCAATTTCACACCCCTGGCGAAATACATCTCTTCATCTTCCTGGGCTATACATACAGGCCACGGCTGGGGATCGAAAAACAACTCGCTTCATCTCAAACCTTCCGCATCCTTAGTATAGTTCCTACCTTTCTATAGGTTTGAGATCATGGAGAACAGCAAGAGGTTTGCTGAGAAGGACCTTAATGGACCTGCATCATCATGTCAGCGCCTTCATTGTCAGGAGGGTACAACTTGTGATACCCCCACTGCCTCAAGGGATAGGGCTGACTCTGTTTGGGCTTTAGGGTCCTCTCCGTTAATGGCTCATCGCCAACTCCCATGTTATCAAAGGAGGCGGATTAACAACAATGATCTACTTGCCTCCATTGATCGGCATGGCTAGGGTCTCGCTGAATGGCTCTCCCTCGCAGAATCGGCTCTAGCCATGGTTCGATGTCGATTACCTCCTGAGGTTGATTTAGTGGAGGATAGGTTGGCCAAGGCCAAGGCCAGAATCACAGGTGAGATATCTGTCATAACCTTTGCTTCCTTTCAATTTCATCTTCAAGACTATGATCATCTCCCCTTTGAATCTTTTTAGATTTGTCTGCCCAACTAGAGAGCCTCCTATTGGCTGCGGAGCACACAGCGGGATTCATCAATGCCAGAGGTGTCGTCCTAGTGGTTCGCCTACATGACATCCTGAACCATGTTAGGGAGGTTGCTCTGCATGGCGTTCGCCATGGTGCCGCCATGGCGTTGGCTTCTGCGCAAGCCCATTCTGGCCATGAACTTTGGTTCCTCCCCCATGGTTTTCTAGCCATGGCGCACCCTGGGGATTATGAATGCTTGATTGAGGATTTCTTTAGTGCTGCTAACTCCATAGCCTTTATCTCCTAGGTCGATGATATAGTAGCCAAATTGTTTTTGGCCCATAGTCTGTAATAGGTGCAATTAGCAAACAATTTCTCCATCTTGAGTGATTTTTCTTTTGTTTCGTACTTCATACTATATGCATCACCTTATCCGTGTTTCTTTACTCCTGTGGGTGATACACATTGTATCGGCTTTTACCCCTTCGGGTTTATTTTTGCACTAGAAGTGACACCCTTCTGGTATCAGCTATTAGAGCCAACAACTAAGCAAATTGGTTGTCAAGTATTAATCCAAACGCTAGGGTAATATTCCTTCAAATACTCCCCATTTGATTGCTATGCCAAATTCTTCTTCTCCTCTTAGTGTCTCCAAAATGTAAGTATTACCAGGCGCGCAACATTTGATCTGATAAGGTCTCTCCCAATTAGGCGACCATACCAGCTCTCTTGCTCTTGGCTATCAAGGGTAATGTATCCCTAGTCTTCTCTGGAGCCTTATTGTCATTGATCGTCATAAGTCCATCCTGGCTCAAATACCTGATGCCATTCAACAAAAGAAACAGGAACCATTGGCTAAAGTCAGAGAAGGTAGAGCCATCCAAAGCAGCCTCGAGAGCATTCCTGGATCAGCCGAAGAAGACAAACAACAGATCACGGAAGCTGATGTTATTCAGCTAGAAGTGTTGAGAGCGATCCATGATGTTCCAAACTTGAAATCTACATGTTAATGTGTATCTTGTGTAGAATCGATCATACTCTCTGTTATTTAATTGCACTTCTTGTTTCGGCTAAAGAGCCGATTCGATACAGCCGATCCCAGACTTCTAATCTTAATCCAATTAAGTCTAAAAGCATGGCCTTCATTAAGTGAATCCCTCAATCTTCTACTCTTAATCCCCCAGCATCGTATTCTCTTCGGCATTGGTGAAGTGGTGCTTCACCTTCTATTAACTGTGGTTGCCCTTTACACGTCCCAAGGCGTTCGCCTCTTCGCTTCATATCTTCAAATACCAGCCGAGGGTTTCGAACTCAAACACATCTCCATCCGCAACTGTTCCTTTGCTCTCCTCCATCTACCGAAACCCTGTAGCGGTTTTCTTTCTCCCTTCCGTAGATCCAATCATCTTTCATGGTCGGCGAGGACAACCGAGGCAAGTGCGCGGTGGAGGAGATCCCAGAGGAGAACATGCCAATGAACCAGTGTCTCCGATGCATGAGGTGAGATTGGCAACCTCTGTACATGATGATGATCTGTTCTGACTCACCTATAGGTTTGTTGTAAATGATAGCCTTCGTCGTCTCCCTAGGTCCAGCAAGCCATCTGACGCTGCATCTTCTATGTTGGCTTTGTCGTCAGATTCTTCCAACTCGTATAATGGCGACGATGCTCGGCACTTCTTTCGAGAATGGAGGGTGGACGAGGACTGCTATTCCGAGGTGATTTGGAAATACGGCCAGCTTGAGACCCATCTAGGGGTCTTCCAAGCGGCCCTTAATGCAACTGAGGAGGAGGCCAGTGCCATTCAAGCGTGGCTAGCTGAGTCTGGCATCACGGTGGTAGGTAAGATGAGTTTCATTAATGCTTCTATTCTGGTTTCCACTACCTTTGTCTTGATAGTTTTCTATGACCGCCAGCCTAAACGGTGTAGTTGGAGTCTCTCCAACTGGCGGCGAACACGACCGTAGACACCGTCAATGCTCGGGGTTCCCTTATTGACGCTCGTCTCCAAGATATCCCAGCCTACACTCGGGAGATCGCCCTCCTCAGCGTTTGTCATGGCACGTTGGTGGTGTTAACCGCGGCACAGATCTAGACTGAGTATGACCTCCACGCCATGGAGGTTTGCTTCCCGATTAACGATGACCCTAAGGGACATGAGGACCTGCTCGAAGAATTCATCATTGCCATGGAGGCCGTTGTGGACATTACATCCGCTCAGGATGTAGTGAACAAGGTCTTCAATTAGTTTGTACTTAGGGTGATCCAATGAACAAAGACTCCTGTTCTTTTATGAATGTGTCTCAATGGCCCTTGCGTATGACTATTTTTGTTTTTATTCTTTTTAGCTCTAGAGGAGATACATATCGTATTGGCTTTTATGTCTTTGAAGATTTTCATCTTAGATTTTCATTTTTTGAACTAGAGGCTATACACTTCTGGTACTGGCTATTAGAGCCGATGACTAAATGAATCGGCTATCGAGTATTGATCAAATGCCAGGATAATGTCCCCTTGAATATTTTTGCCACAGAACTTTTCATACCAAAGGTTAAACGACCGATTGATCTAGAGCAAGCATCTCATTAAGTGCAATAAAACTTTGTTTAAGAAATCCAACAATTCTGATCCGCACTTAGAATTCCATTTAGCATTCATACATCGGCCTAAACCATACTCAAAACTAATGCTTATTTTTCTTTATTCCAATGGCCAATGTGAAGCCGTGGCCTTTTGCTAAAACAAACTCTCAGAGCCAATCGCTTGCATCGGCTGTTGGCTTTCATTACTGATCTTAATGAAACCTCCTTCCCATAACTTACCAGAAAAGCATTTGAAGTCTCCTAGTTCCTAGAAGACTGGATTAGCTATTGCAATGCTCATAGACTCATCAGCGTGAACCAGATCGACATCATCTCTATGCCATTGGATCAAACACTGATGCATGGTCAATGGTACACAACAATTTGCATGAATCCAATCATGACCAAGGAGCAAACTGTATGACCCTTTTCCATCGATGACGAAGAATGTGGTGAGCAGAGTCTTACTTCCGATTGTCAATTCGACATTTATTGCCCCCCGGGTCTTGGATGCATTACCTCCAAAATCCTTAAGCATCATGTCAGTCTCCATCAGATCTCCTAGTCCTTTGCCAAGTTTATGAAAAGTGGTGTAAGGCATAAGATTGACAGAAGCACCTCCGTCCACCAACATCTTGTTCATCGGCTTCCCATCGACAAAACCTTTCATATATAAAGCCTTTAAGTGCAGATGCTTGACTGGTTTATCAAATATTGATTGTTGTACAACTGTCAACTTGGCAACTATCTCCTCATACTTCAATTCATCGAAATCCGAATAAACTTCTTGATCTGTCGGAGCTCTAAATTTTGATGGCAATAGAAAAGCCATTTGGATATTAGCCGATGGTTGCTTTCTATCGGTTGTTTGCTTAGTACGCCATACATGTGGTTTATTAGGTGCCTGAGCCTATTCCAACTCTTTATTCCTTAAGCGTTGCACCCTTCTCTTCTGGGTTCTTGTTAAACCTCCTAGACACCATTGGCCTTCCTACCAAACATATTCTCTTTTATTGCCTTCTTCTCCATAATCAGCCCAATCATGGTCAATAACTCTTTTTCCCAGCCGATCATGAACACTTTTATTTTTTAAGTGCCGATCCATGTTATTATGTTGATATGCATCTTGAGCATGGATAGACCGGCGGTTGGTTTGAGATCTCCTAAACTCCCAATATTGATTGCTGTATTCTGGACAGTCATGTCTGGTGTACAACTTCAAACCTTCATTCCAGCAATGTCTGAAGAAAGGACAATTCCAATATGATTTGGTCTGTTTTCTTTCGTACCTCTCCTTTTCTAGTTGACACTGGTATTCTTGATCCTTTAACCAACGCTGATAATCCTTTTCCTTCTGCCGCTGCCACTTATTCAATAGGATCCGAGATGTAACTCGTGGCTTTGTTGCCTCATCTTTTGACTTTTCTCCCTGCTCATATCGGCTCTTTTGCTTATCGCGACATCTCTTAATTTCCCTGTATTCGTCAGCCGATATTTGCATCTTGGGATCGACTGTTCTAGCCTCTCTTGATTTGGTTGATGTTAGGATCTTAGTCTTTCCTTTGAGTAGCCCAACATCAACCATGTTTTGATCTCCTAAGAAAGGATTATCATCAACTTTAATTTTCCAAAGCGTATCAAATTTGAGCCTTCCTTGCTGAATAGCCCTCTATATATGCTATCGGAAAATTCTACATTCATTAGTGGAATGAGAAGTAGCGTTATGGAACTTACAGAACTTCTTATTTTTTAACTGATCATGGGGCAACACAACATAACCATTGGGCAACTTGATCTGTCCCTTCTCAAGCAAGAAATCGAAGAGCTTGTCTGACTTAGTGACATCAAAGTCATAGCTCTCCTCGACTACTCTTCCCCAAGGATTTGGCACCATTACTGTCTTTTTGCCTCAATTCCATTCAGCCACAGCAACCTCTTCTTCTTCATCTTCATAGCCATCATTGACTGAGTATGGATTGTAAGCCTCGGCCATTGTGGTACTCTTATGAAATCGGGTATCTCAGCGCATACTTTGGAATTGGCTATTAAGTGCTACCACTCATTGAGCCAATTGACCCAAGCTGTCAAATTCTTGTCCTAGTAGCTTTTATTTCCACATTGGCAGCACTCCTTGAATGGCTAAAGCAGCTAGCTGATCATCGGCCAAGTTTAATGTGAAGCATAAGTTCCTAGTCTCTCGGAACCTCTGAAGAAACCCAGTGCCCGATTCATTAGTCTTCTGCCTTATAGTTGTCAGATCAGTAATCTTCTTTTCTCCAGTCCCAGTATAAAAATATGTATGAAACTTCTTCTCTAGGTTAGCCCAATTGGTAATGGAATTGATTGGTAGTGATGAAAACCAAGTGAAGGCTAGCCCTGACAGGGACAAGAAGAAGAAACAAACTCCATGGGCATCCTCAACTGATGCTTCACCCAATTGTGTAGGATACCGATTCACATGTTCTATTGTGCTTGTACTGTCTTGGCCAGTGAACTTAGCAAATTCTGGAAGCCTATAATTTATAGGAAGAGTGACCAAATCATACCATTTTAGATATGGGTGTTTGTACAAAAAGGTCGGCCCTTTTGGCTTCAGACCAAACTGATTCTTCACATCTCAGTCACCTTCAGTAGCAACTCATCAGCATTTGAATTTGGATTTCTCTGCACCTACTGATCCATCTGTGGATTGAAATCCCGTGTGCCTTGATATCCTAGATTTGGAATCATGTGAAGGGTGTTATAATATATGCCATAGTGATAACCTTGTGGAATCTCCACCTGTTGGATCCTTTACTGGCTTGCTGCTTAAAGTCTCTGATTATAGACATAAGGATCTATATCTCTATGGATCCTTTGATTTGAGGGTGCTATTTTTGAGCCAACAACGGTATTTGGCCTAGTGTGCCAAAATTGATCACCTGGTTCTAACCTTGGCATGCCAGCTGTTGCACATGCTGTACTGATGGTCCAGGATTATACTGTATTTGATTCGTAGTAGTACTTTGAGCTGGTTCAGATGAACCCTGAACTGCCTGGACATCACCATTACCAGTTGGTGCTACTTCTTGATGGCTGGTGCTGACTTGATTAGTCCCTTGGGTCGATAGATCTAGAATGTTGTAATAAGCTGGCCCAACTTGACCAACTGGAATCCCATGAATCACTTCTTTCATGGCGTTGTGGAATGTGTCTAAGAAAGCTTCATTATGGCTTGATATGGCATCACGAACAGATTTGTCTATAACTTTCATAAAGAAATGCTTGTCTTTAGCTTCAGTTGTATCTGTCTACCCGTGCAATAGAACTCTTGGTAGTGGAAATTTCTGAACAATTGTGTTGTCACGTGTTTTGGTGTAGGACAACAAACATTTGCTCTAAAATTCTTCTATAGCTTTGTCGATGACATCTTTATCTTCATTAGGTAGATCTTCATAATGTATCATAAGGATGTCATTGTTGTTGTGAACCGCCATGACGATTGTGGGGTCCCACCGAGTGTGCCAGAAATGCATGTCGACATGGAATTTCATCCTATGCCGAGGACACATGAGCAAGCCAGAAGGGTCCGCTCGATGGAGCTAGGAATCCACCTAGCTTCAACGTAGGGGTGGTCGATCCTGCACACTCCTCCTGAGAAATGCTAGTCAATTTGACCCTGCAATTAATAAGAAGAGAAAGTTTATCAGTAATTTAAGGCAGAACATGCCGGTGTTGCCAGACAGTCCTGAATATGTGGCTTTGAGGGCCGATATGAAAGGAGATCGACTAAATAGTCAATTCCAGCATATTCATAAGAATAAATTAGTTAAAGCTCATGGGGTTGTGTAAGAGGAATCAGTTATCATTTAGGATGAATATAATTATTTAGACAAATATTAGTCAATAGCAATAAGATGTCAACAATAATTAGTTCATGCTAAGCCAATGACTGCAAGTAACCGAACCCCTTTTTATATAAATGAAATAGCTCATCATCATTTAACTATTTAATAAATATAAATCTAATGAACATATTAGATCTCATCTATCGCTATGACCAGTGGGGCATGAGGCAGAATCATGCAGGCCGTAGAAACAATAATTGACTCGATGACCCTAACTTATTACTAATATCAGTGGGGCATGAGGCAGAATCATGTAGGCCATAATACAATAATAAGGTCATGGGGCAAACACATCTTTCAACCTATCCCTACTTCAATGATCTCGTGATGTGAACTATTCATGAAAGCACTCGATATCGGCTAAAACAGCTGATTCAGGCATAGCGCACAGTTAAGGTCATGCCCTCTCAGGAATAGATCTGCCAAATAACGATCCCCACTCTATGGTGCTAACAGTGGGGTGTGAGGTAGAATCACGCAGGCCATTATAACAGGCCATGAAATGGTTTTCGCTAGCCAATAGATCTACTCAAAATTAGACACGCCTTAACTGCACGCTTTGCACGATCATGATTGATATAAAATAGCCGATAAAACATAACTCATCGTTTAAAGTGTAGATTATATCAGTTTAGATTAGCAAACAATGGGTTAAAAAGGATATAAGGCCGATCTAGATCAATCACAATCGGGCAAAGTGATATTACTGTAATTAAATAAATAATGGAAGCAATAAGCAATATCGGTAACTTAGTGAATCTATCTGAAGGAACGCCACCCTTAGATAGAGCCGATAACTTGACCTTAATCTAGTTTGAGCAGTGGAGGTCGACCGGATCTATGCAGCCTTACTTGAACTAGACAAGAGTTGATAACTAACTTATACCTGAGTCGTAGTGGAGGTGGACCGGATCGATGCAGCCATACGAATAGAGGTATAAGCCATGACAGTACTTACAGACAAGCAGTGGAGGTCGACCGGATCAATGCAGCCGTACTTGCTAAAGAACTCACCGAGATCTACTCTACTCCTACTCCTAAGGGGTGGCCGGAGCCAAAAAAAAAGTAAATAACTTGTATTGGATTGATTGTGTGTCTTTTACAATAGCCGGGGTTTGATATTTATACCCGGAGCCTAAAAACGAATCCTACTCGAGTACAACTCAGTACAATCTTTGGTACAAAGAAAACATTCCTATTCTAAGACAATTTGGACTCTAATCTTTCCCCTTTTGAAGAGTCCAATATGTATTTTCTCGATGCCAATCATATCTCATCATTGTTATCTGCTGACGTCATCTAAAGAGAACCAATCCTAGTGTCGCATCTGAATGGGCAGATATCAATCTTTACGACTCCTTGATTGGCACAATCTTGGAAGCCTGTGAGTTCCCGCGCTCTTCTCCCAAATTTTGGTGTAACAGCCAGCAAGCAAGTTGCTAACACTCATCCAACCAAAGCTTATATGTCAACAACAAGAGTGCTAGAGCTTCTCCACATGGATCTATTTGGACCAACAACTTATAAGAGTTTTAGAGGCAACCTCTATTGTCTTGTGATAGTTGATGACTACTCTAGATACACTTGGGTGTTCTTCCTTCAAGACAAGACTAAAGTTGTGGCATCTTTCAAGAAGTTCGCCAAGAGAGCACAAAATGAATTTGAAGTAAAGCTCAAGAAGATAAGAAGTGATAATGGGAAAGAATTTGATAACACAAACATTGAAGCATATTATGATAAAGTTGGGATCAAGCATGAGGTTTCCGCAACCTACACTCCTAAAAAAATGGTGTAGTAGAGAGAAAGAACCGGACACTAATAACTCTTACAAGAACAATGCTTGATGAGTACAATACACCTCGAGATCTATGGGCGGAAGCTATCAACATCGCATGCTATGCATCCAACCGCCTATTTCTTTAAAAGTTTTTTGGCAAGACCCCTTATGAGTTGCCTAATGGGAAGAAGCTAGACATCTCATTCTTCTAGGTGTTTGGTTGCAAATGCTACATCTACAAGAAGCGGCAACACCTAGAGAAGTTCCAAAGATGTTGTGATATTGGTTTTCTTGTTGGTTACTCATCAAAGTCCAAAGCATATCGAGTATTTAATGATGCCACTGGCTTGGTTGAAGAAACATTTGATGTGGAGTTTGATGAATCTAATGGCTCCCAAGGAGCACATGAAAATCTTGATGATGTAGGTGATGAACCATTGAGGGAGGCCATGAAGAACATTAAGGTTGGAGACATCAAGCCTAAAGATGATGAAGATGAAGTACATGTGATTGATCCACCCTCTTTATCAAATGTGCCACAAGATGATGACAAAGATGGGAGAGTAGAAAATGAAGACACTCATGTCTCCTATGACCAAATGGTGGCACAAGATCAAGATGTTGATGCTCCACAACCTCATCCTCAAGTGGTTGATAGAAGAAATTCGCCTCTGTTTCAAGCACATCCACAATATCTCATCATAGGGAGTCCTTTAAAGGGTGCAATGACTCGCTCTCAAAAACTTGCTTTATTTATTGAACATCACTTGTTTGTTTCTTGCATTAATCCTAAGAGTGTAGAAGAAGCTCTTCAAGATCCACATTGGATAAATGACATGCATGAAGAATTGAATAACTTCACCCGTAATGAAGTTTAGACACTTGAAGAGCGGCCACAAGATGTAAGAGTCATTAGAACAAAGTTGGTGTTCTGCAACAAGCAAGATGATCAAGGCATTATTGTGAGGAATAAGGCAAGGCTAGTGGCAAAGGGGTTCCCTAAAGTTGAAGGTTTGAATTTTGGAGAGACCTTTCACCAGTAGCAAGACTTGAAGCCATTCATATCCTTCTTGCATATGCATCTCATCATGAAATGAAATTATTTCAAATGGATGTTAAAAGTGCATTTTAAATGGCTTTATAAATGAACTAGTCTATGTTGATCAACCTCCCGGGTTTGAAGACCCTAGATATCTAAATCATATTTATATGTTGTCCAAGGTGTTATATGGGTTAAAGCAAGCCCCAAGAGCGTGGTATGAGCGCCTTCGGGATTTCCTCGTTGAGAAGGGCTTCACCATTAGGAAGGTCGACACCACACTATTCACCAAGAAGCTTAATGGAGAGATCTTCATTTGTCAAGTATATGTTGATGATATCATATTTGGCTCAACAAATGAAGACTATTGCAAAGAGTTTGGTGAATTGATGTCAAAGGAGTTCTAGATATCTATGATTGGAGAGCTTAAATTCTTTATAGGTTTTCAAGTCAAGCAAATGAGAGAAAAGATTTTCATCTCTCAACAAAAGTATAATAAGTGTAGCACCCAGTTTTAAGAACAAAACCAGATACACACCATATGTGAGCCTAGGAAGTCAAATCTCAAATATAGCTACAAATAGGGGTAATATCGAAAGACAATACTCAATATATAACATACTTAGTATAAAGGATATAACCTTAGACAGCAAACAGCGGAAAGACAACTCTGATTTTTGGGTGAAGACTCTAATTACATAGGGACCACTGACTGGTTGATCACAAGCCTAATTCCTCCAACTCTAGCAATCTGGTACCCATCCGGGATTTTTATACAAATATTTGAAAAAAAATAAAGCAAGCGTAATGAGTCATCTTTTAGCAATTGGGTGGCAACAAGTTTATTCACAAGCCCATGTAAACACATGATCTGGTAAACATGAATAATGAATAGCATAAACAATTAACCATTAACAAGCATCTTTATCACTAGTATCATCAGTGTTCATCATCTATTTTGTAAGGGTCCAAGGCCGCTCATGACAGTGAGCATGGCTGATATAACTGTTTTATAATCTGCAGAAGGTTATACACTTTCACTATGAGTCATGATTTACCCTTTCGCCCGAGGTGGCCAACCTCTTGACCCACTACCAAGGAAGGTCAGCAGGGTTCACTATGAAGCCTTTCAAAGGTTCATCTAACAAGTTAGGGCCGCTATGGTTTCCCCTTCAATAAGCATGAACACCCCACGAAGTGACTAACAAAATACCAAGAAACCAAAGTGCACCCTCTTGGCAGTCCGAGATCATACCTATCGGAGCCCCTCTTGCGCCATAAAGGTAACCACTAACAAGCTAGAAAAGGTCATCATACTGAGCTAAAGCCAGAGCTATATAGCCCTCACAGTTGTACTGTAAGTCCCGGATGATCACTTACAAATAAGTCCTTAGGGAGAGGAATCTAGAGCACCATAAGATAGTCCAATGCTCTAGCCCCCTTGTTCCATGTTGCTAAAAAGCATCTTTTAGTGTTTATTGTATATACCATTAGTCAAGTTACAAGATCATGGTTGTAGTTGAGCACTAGCATCATACTACCCAATGCATAAACCCATAGGAATCAAGGAATCCAGGATATCAAATAGCTAGGAAATTTAATACGGTTGCCAAGGTAGACACATGCATATGATTAAAATGATATTAAGGTGAATAGGGCAACAAGGGAGATCCCATGCTTTACTTGACTTAAACTCCGATCCTTCTTTAAGTCCAAAACTTCAAAGGGACTCCTTGATCAACACATAAAGCTCACCGACTGGACAAGATCATAAAGCACCACACAAGCATCCATGCAATCATACATGAAGCAAACAATAGAACTAAATTAGAATAGTACATCAAACATACAAAACAATAGGTAAAAAGGTTTTAAAATGTTCTACACGTTGCTACGAACATACAGACACGAAAAACACTCTAATCGGAGCTGTAATGAAGAAGTTATGAATTAAACAAGATATCCTTTAATAAAATAATGGATTAAATCTAACCTTGAATTGCAAAAGTTTAAAATATATTTAACAGTAGTATAAACATGTAGATTACACAATTACAAATCTAACACAACTTGAACGGATCAAATCAGAGATTAAACAGAGATTTTATGGCTAAAACAAGATTAGTGGCAAAACTGTAAATAGATGAATGCGTATTTTGAATCTACTAGAAAGAAACTACGCTTTTAGAATATAAAAACGTATTCTGGAAGTGCGCCATGGACTGTGGGTTAATTTGTAGAAAACAGAGGGGCTCTTTAGCAAAAAGAACAGCGAAGGGGTATTGCGTGATCTGGATCGTTGGATTGAGATTGGACAACGCTGATTAGATCAAGGAGGGAAAGAGAGGCGTGGCTGGCCAGAGAAGATGACCACCACGATGGCTGCCATTGCTGGTGGCGAAGGAGCTCGCCGATGATCTTGAAACCGGCCCTAGAGACCTCAGATTAACATGGGAAAACACAGGGAGCAAAAGGAGGCAATGGCGAACGTGACTAGGAGGTCGGAGAGGGCCGCGACGACAAAAAGTCGGCGTGGAGCTCACTCAAGTGGATCAAGTTCTTCGATGGAACCCCGACGACACGAAGTGAGAGATAGAGAGTGAGAAGGAGGGCGGATGTGGTACCTACGGCTTGCTTACCTCCGTGCGAAGCTTGGAGAGGTTGTCGCCGTGCTGGAGAAGTAGCGGAGCGGTGAAGCAATCTCAGCGGCAGGGCTTAGGGTTTTGGTGGTGTGGTGAGCTCAAGCTAGGGCGTCTCATGCACTAGGGTTGAGAACAGGGAGGCGGACATGGTGCAAGAGCTCGGTATTTAAGAGGGCAGTGGTGTGGGGCACATGCCAATGATGAGTCAGCACAGAGGTGGACTCCCGGCGATGGTGTCCATCACGGAGACAAGCTGGAGGAGGGAAACGGCGCTGACATGCGGGCCCGAGGTGGCAGTGGCATGGAGCATGGGGTCGGGTAGTCAGAGGGAGAGGGGAAAAAGGGGCACGACAGCGTGGCTGCTGGGCCGGCCCAAGAAGGAGAAAGGGAGGAGAGGAAGCGGGCCGCGGGGAAGAGAAGTGGGTGCAGGTCCGCTGGGCTTCGGCAAAAGAGTGAGGAGGCAGGCCAGCTACTGGGCTACTAGGCCAAAAATGAGAGAGGGGGAAATAGTTTTTTTCTAGAATCTATATATTTTCAAATCTATTTTAAAAGCATTTGAATGCATTTTGAATGTTAGATCAAAACCACTCATCACAATAAATCAAATGCACCGACATGTATGCACATCCATGTTGCTACTCCTTATGATGAATTTTAATATACTAAAAATATTCTTTTTCCTATATTTCATGTGCACAAAATTCATAAATAAATCATTTTAATCCTATTTTCAAAAGTACAAATTTTAGGGTGTTACAATTCTACCCCCTTAAGATGAATCTCTTCCTCGAGATTCAGAAGATGGTAATTGAAGAGATATGGATACTCTGCCTTTGAAAACTTCTTCACTTCCTCGAGTAATCCAATCCTGGAACTTGTGGGTTATGGGCCACCATGCTTTCGCTGCGTCACTTTGATAACCTTACTCAAAGTAACTTTCTTAACTAATTCCAAGATTTTAACGGGTACTCCGAACAACTCTCAGGTAACTCCAATCACTAGGCCACCTTTTCTTTTTATTTCATACTTATTAGACCTCTTCCTTCATATGTTCACCTTCCAATGGAGCCTTCTTACTTTCTTGATCCAAAGTAGGTTCTATAACCAACTTTAAAACATTAATGACTTTATATGCTCAGATCAAATTGCTCAACTCTCAAACACAATTCTAAGTCCACGTAGAACCAACTATAGATGTCTCATATCTCCTTCCCAAGGTGTTTATTCCTCTACATTGACATCTAGAACTCACAGTCCACTTTACTATCCTCATAGGACACACCTTCTAATAGGTCATTCTCGTCCTCCTCAGGTGCAGATTGAATACCCTCATACTCAATTCTTTCTCCTGGCGGTGTTGTTAGTAGCACCGAACGTTGAGCATACTTAATTACTCCTTTACAAGCAGATAACCATCTCTTTCCAAGGATAACATTAATGTCCATTAACTCCAAAACTATAAGGTTTGCCTCAAAGTTCTTCCCTTTTATGTTAAGACTAACTTTTGGGCATATGTGGTTTGCCTTCTTTTCTCCTCCTAGAGAGTTAATTATTAGGGGTTTCCTCATCGAAAGCATAGTTATCTTATGTCCACATATTCCCTAGAGATGAATGAATGTAACGCACTGGGGTCAAACAACACCATAGCAGTGTCTGAGCTTACTGCAATCAAACCATAAATGACCTCCTTAGCTCCATGAGTGGTAATCAGATCCACATTGTTCAACCTACCCTGAATGTAGTTTCACTTTCACTTATTGCCTTGCACCTGCTCCTTATGGACATTCTGTTCTAGCTCTTGCTGCTGTTGATTTTGGCTTTGATTACTCTTAGCAAACTTCTCAAGATAATCATTCTTATAGGGTTCAATCTCACCACAATCCTAACCTTCCTTACTAGTAGAAGTATTTGTCATTATCAAGGTGATAGTGGAAGATGACAGACATGGCTCTTGAGAGCTAAAAACTACACTTCATCATTAGGTTGATGATACTAATCTTGATCATTACTTTCAAGTAGTTTCATAGGGTGTTACTAATATTATGGTTGTGTAGCGAAACAGAGATGAGTATTTCTTAACTGATGTTGAATGTCATGCTTTCTCTTCTTCTCTTCCATCTATCGAAGCTTGTTCTCAATTACAATTGCTCTATCCACCAATGTTTGATAGTCGACATACACCATGGTCATTAGCTATAGTTGCAAACCATCATTTAGTCCTTTCAAAAACATTTTTGCTTCTTAGCATCACTATCCACCTCTTTTGGAGCATAGCGTGACAATTGAGTGAACCGGTTATGATACTCACACACTGACATAGATCCTTCCTTCCTGTTGAGGAACCCTTCTTGCTTAAGTTCTACCTCACCTAACAGGATATGATAGGACCTAAAATTCTCCTTGAATTCCTACCAAGTGATTGTAGGAGCATTATTGGGACGCCCATACTCAAATGACTCCCACCAATCTTGGGCAGTTCCTTGCAGTTGACTAGAAGCATAAAGCACCTTTTCATCGTCATCACACTGAGCTATGTCTAATTGTTGCTCCATGGCTCTAAGCTAGACATCAGCTTCTAGTGGTTTGCTTGTATGAGAGAATGTCGGTGGGTGTTCCTTCATAAATTCACCACGCTTGTCAATAGGTGGCGCTTGATGTGGGTTGTTCAACACACTTTGAGCAATAGTCTGTAATAACTGAGTCTGTGCCTTCAAAGCTTGCTCTATAGATGGAGAATTGGATGGCGGTGGATTAGAATTGGCATGATTCCTTCTTGCACCTTGTGAAGCACTTCTCCTAGTAGCAACCATCACAGAGATAATCAATGCTTCCAAATGAATAACTAGAACGTGTGAAACTTCATCTTGCAAATCCTTCAACTTGGCCTTCCCCCTTAAGAAAAGATCAACTAGGGGACAAAATGGGGTAGCTTCCATATTCTTCTGAGTGAGTTAACTATCATAAAGACCTTCTAATATCCAGGAGAACTCATGTGCACATTTAAGAAGAAACAACTTGATTTCTCCTCACGTGCAGAAACATAGCAGTGCAGTAAAACAGTTATAACTCAGGCTCTGTTAACATAATGAAATTGTAACATCCATGTTGAATTTTAGATCTATAACTCAGGCTCTATTAACATAAGGGAAAGAGTTTTTTCTAGAATCTATATATTTTCAAATCTATTTTAAAAGCATTTGAATTCATTTTGAATTTTAGATCAAAACCACTCATCATAATAAATCAAATGCACTGGCATGTATGCACATCCATGTTGCTACTCCTTATGATGAATTTTAATATAATGAAAATATTCTTTTTCCTATATTTCATGTGCACAAAATTCATAAATAAATCATTTTAATCCTATTTTGAAAAGTACAAATTTTAGGGAGTTACACCAAGGATCTTCTCAAGAGGTTCAAAATGGATGAATGTATGCCAATCAAGACACCAATGCCATCAAATTGATATCTTGACCTAGATGAGGGAGGTAAATCAGTTGATCAAACTCTCTATTGTTCTATGATTGGTATCTTGTTATACTTGACCGCATCTAGGCCCGACATCATGTTTAGTGTGTGTATGTGTGCTAGATTTCAAGCTAGTCCTAAGGAAGCTCACTTAGTTGCCATTAAAAGAATCCTTAGGTACCTTAAGCACACACCAAGCATTGGCCTTTGGTATCTCAAAGGAGCTAGATTCCAACTAGTTGGCTATTCCAATTCGGATTATGCCGGTTGCAAAATTGATAGAAAAATCACATACGGAGGGTGCCATTTGCTTGGTAGATCACTAGTGTCTTGGACCTCAAAGAAACAAAATAGTGTGGCCTTGTCCACCACTGAGGTGGAGTACATTGCCGTGGGTGCTTGTTGTGCACAAATCCTTTACATGAAGCAAACTCTTCAAGACTATGGTGTAGTTCTATAAAAGGTACCTCTTTTGTGTGATAATGAAAGCGCGGTAAAACTTGCTAACAACCCGATTAAACACTCTCGCACCAAGCAGATAGATATCCGTCATCACTTTCTTAGAGATCATGTTGCTAAAAATGATATATCACTAGAAGGTGTAAGGACTAAGGATCAATTAGCGGATATCTTCACTAAACCGCTAGATGAGGCTACCTTCTGTAGGTTGAGGAATGAGCTCAATGTGCTTGACCTAAGTAACTTCGCTAAAAAATGAGCTTATGTTGACCCTTGCATTGCATTGTAATATAAGACATGTTTAATTTTTAGTAATGCACTTAGGACTTGTCTAACATGATTAAGATAACCACCGAAAAGCATGTGAAAAAGCTTAACCTTGAATCAAACTTGACAAGCAACTAGATTTAAATTCAAGTATTGCATTGCATATGCATGTGTGTTGCTTTTGTTGTTTCTTTTCGGTTATGTTTGAGCATACGCTGTGTTCATCCATTGATAGGGGGAGCACTTGTCGCTCCTAATGGTTTTGACCCCAATGTGGTGGCCACATGATGTCTCCTTGCTCTTTTATTGCCTATTTTCTTAAAAATTAATTAAGCCTATGGCAAAATTATTTTGAAAATGAGGGGTTGAATGAGGAAGACTCGTACCAGTCCCAACTGGTGTTTAGTTGCTTCTTTTTGTAGTTGGGACATGGTTGGGTGAAGGTTCAGCGAAGACGAAATTCAAATTAGGAGTCTGCAGGGCATCGGACTAGGCACCGGACCGCTACTGTTCAAGTGGCGGTGCCAGCGAAATCTAGGCCAAATCACCTTGGTCACCGCCCTAACCAGTGTGCACCGGACATCATGTGGTGGTGCACTATCCCTATCACCACCACTATCACCGCCCCTCCTACTGTGCCAGTCTGGTGACCATTTTGGAAGCGTGGATCTTTATTCTATCACATGGGGCCCCATCATTAGTCATCTCCTCCCTTCTTCTTTTTGCTTCACATCTATGTCTGACTCAAAATCCTCTGTGCCTGCGACCATATGCCGCTAACGCTCTAGCCCTAACCCTAACATCATGCATAGCCTCGGGTCTCGCCACCGGTAGTCGTGCCACTCCTCGCCGACCGCTCGCCCGTGCCCCAATCCATCGCGGTGAAAGCTCTAGTTTGGTTTTGGTGAATTGATGAAACCCTAAATGCTAACCTAGTTTATCAAGTGATCATGAGATAGGTAGCACATTCCAAGTGGTGAAGCAAATGAAGATCATGACATGATGATGGTGATGCCATGGTGATGATCAAGTGCTTGGACTTGAAAAGAAGAAAGAGAAAAACAAAAGGCTCAAGGCAAAGGTATAAATGGTAGGAGCCATTTTGTTTTGGTGATCGAGACACTTAGTGAGTGTGATCACATTTAGGATCGATAGCCATACTATTAAGAGGGTTGAAACTCATATCGAAATGCGGTTATCAAAGTGCCACAAGATGCTCTAACTCATTGCATATGCATTTAGGATCTAGTGGAGTGCTAAGACCCTTGAAAGTGTTTGTGAAAATATGGAAAATATGCTTACACATCTGCATAAGGTGATACACTTGGTGGTTGGCACATTTGAGCAAGGGTTAGGAACTTCACCAGCGGAGTGTTTGGACGCTTGTCTCGGAAAAGTCGAAGGTCACTGCAACTGACCGGACGCTTGTCTCGGAAGGACCAGCGCGTCTGGTCTATAGAAGTAGTGAAGACGCTTGTGTCGGTCTCTGACTGGATGCTGGGTCACTTAGTGATCGAACGCTGGAGGGTTGCATCCGGTCCTATTGATGTGGCAGCTCACAAAAGAGACGTCGAGTGACCAGACGCTGGGTGAGTCCGATCGAGCATGACCAAACGGGTCTGGTCGTGATTTCTTGTTTCTAGATGCTTACTGGAAATGACCAGACGCTAAGGTCCAGCGTCCGGTCACTTCACAGCATCATGTTTGGTCATCACTTGACTGTTAAGATCGAGCGCTCAGTATTTGAAGAGAGGGGACACGTGGCATGCATCGCACGACCAGACACTGGGGTCCAGCGTCCGGTCAATCTGACCGGAGCGTCCGGTCACCCTGTGTTCAGTGCAGTGAGGAGCCCAATGACTCTATTCGTGGGCCTCTCTATTTAAGCCCCATGGCCGTCTCATGCTCACACTCTTGGCCATTTGCATTGACATAGCAACCTTGTGAGCTTAGCCAAAGCCCTCCCACTCATCTCCATCATTGATTCATAATTTTTGTGAGATTGGGAGTGAATCCAAGTGCATTGCTTGGGTGTTTGCATCTAGAGGCACTTGGTGTTCATGTTTCACTGTGGAATTCGCTTATTACTCTTGGTGGTTGCCACCACCTAGATGGCTTGGAGCAATGAGGATCATCGAGCAGAGGTTGGTGATTGTCTCTGGCTCCGATCGTGGTGATTGTGAGGGGTTCTTGACCTTTCCCCGGTGGAGAGCCAAAAGGTACTCTAGTGAATTGCTCATGGCTTCTGTGATCCTTATCTTGTGTTGGTTGTGTGGCACCCTATTGAGGGTTTGGCATGTGATGCCAATTAGCGCGTAAACCTCCAAGTGAGTGAATCGCCACAACAAGGACTAGCTTGCCGGCAAGCAAGTGAACCTCAGTAAAAAATCATTGTGTCATCATTTGATTCTGAAGTGATTGGTCTTCATTGGTATTCATTCTTGTGATTGATTGGTTCACTCCTCGACTCGGCGGTATAACCATCTTGTTCACTCTCTTTACATTATCGCAAACTAGTTATCAAGCTCTTTAGTGTAGCCAGTTGTGAGAGCTTGTTAGTTTGGTTAGTGTGACTCTTTAGTTAGTCTTTGAGATCACACTAACTTAGTGTAGTGACATAGCCATTGTGTGGAAAGTAACTATAGAAACTAGAATTATGGTAGGTGGCTTGCTTTTTAGTAGGCTAGCGCAACACTTGCTTCGCCTCATAATTGTCTAACCGGTTTGTTAAGTGTTGTTGTAGAAATTTTTAATAGGCTATTCACCCCCCTCTAGCCATTAGGACCTTTCACGCGGCCACACCCTACCTGCTCGTGCACATGCGCCCCGCGTAGTCAACCCTAGCTGTCGGGTGCCGCTTTCACCGGCCACCTGAAAGGTCCTAATATGGCTAGAGGGGGGTGAATAGCCTATTTAAAATCTCTACAAGGCACTAGAGCAATTGATTAGTACAACAAATGGTGTAATGTAATTTTGCTCTAGCTCTACAAGGGTTGTAGGCCACCTATCCCAACAATTCTAGTTGCTATGATCACTAGCACACACAACAAGCTAGGTTACTACTCACTAATCTAGTGTGCTCTCAAAGACTAACTAAAGAGCCACACTAACCAAACTAACAAGCTCTCAAAGACTAATTACACTAAAGAGCTTGACAACTAGTTTGCAAGGAATGTAATGAGTGAGTAGGGTGATTATACTACTGCATTGAGGAATGAACCATTCACAATATGGAGACAACCAATCACCAAGAGAAATCCAAGGACACAAGAGACACAAGATTTTTCTCCCAAGGTTCACATACTTGCTGGCACGCTAGTCCCCATTGTGTCTACCAACACTTGGTGGTTCGGTGGCTAAGAGGTGTTGCATGAACCTGGTCCACACAATTGGACACCGCAAGAACCAACCCACAAGTGAGGTAGCTCAATGACATGCATAATCCAAAAGAGTACCTTTTGGCTCTTCACTAGAAGAAGGTCAAGAACCCGCACAAGCAACCGGTCATGGCTAGAGACAATCATCAACTCCGCTTAATGATCCTCCAATCACTGGGTTGTCTAGGCGTTGTCAAACACCAAGAGTAACAAGCTCACAACCAACCCAAATCACCCAACTAGTGCCACAAGATGATGCAACTCAATGTAATGCCACCATTGGGGCACCGCCACCCCAGGGGTGGTGTACCACCGCCGTGTCTGGTGCCCCCATGCAGACAACTCCAAGGGGGTATAACGACTCTATTTGCTTGTGCGGCTATAAATAGAGGGTGTGGCCGGCCTTGGCCACTCTCTTGGCACATCTTACACTTGTGCACACCCTTAGGAAGCTAAGCAACACAGTCCACTCACTTGATTCACTTGATTTCATCATCTTGATTGAGATTGGAGACCCACTAGTGCATTGGAGTTGTCTACGTAGGGGCACCGAACACAGCAGTGGCACACCGCCCCTAGGGTGGCGGTGCCTCAACAGTCACTTCCCAACCGCCAGCCATGTCTATAGACCAATGGCTAGAAAGCTATTGGTCACTGGACATGGCATGGCAGTGGCACCGCCCTAGGGGTGGCGGTGACCATCCCAGCCAAGTCCCTAAAATTGGCCCTCTCTAAAAAAATAGGGTGGTGCACTGCCGCACCCATGGCGGTTGTTGGCACTTCTTAGCATAGCTACTAGGTTTGTATCCCCGACAACGGCGCTAGAAATGCTTGTTGGTATTTCTTAGCGTCATCACTAATGATTAGCAATGCCACTAAGTAATAGCATTGATAGTTCCTTAACAATTTTAGATATTTATCCGCAAGCACACGATGCTATCATTGTAGCATTTCACCCAAAAGTATTCAGGGTATCATTATTTATATTTTCCTAAAGGAAGGCATTTGATTAAGAGTCTAGTATGGATATGAACTTGAATAATAATGCTTGCAAGTACACCAATTGTTTATAGCGGGGGTAAAAACGGTGATTTCAAGATAGTGAACACACACTTGGCATTCCTCAAAGGATAAAATAGAAAACAAAGATAAAAGAATAATCTAAGTCAAACATGCATTGGTCTAGTATAGTCATACAAAGATTAGTTAATGATCATACAAGTTACATAATTAGTTTTAAGGCTAAGTGTGAAGCAAGTCAGAAAGCCATCGAGTACTAGCCTGCCAGCAACCTCATGTAACAATTTAGACTCCTACACCCCAATCGAACATGGGGGATTACAAGGGATAGACAGGGCTATCACCACCTGCCTCCTACCCCTCAACCATGGAAAGGGACAATGCATTCACCTGTCTCTCCATACCCAAGCACCTCGCTTGCATATACAGAAACTAACCAAACCCCCCTAGGTCCCTGACCCTATGGCTTGATAGGTAAAGAATTTGGGCACACCTAACGGCATGATGAACTGCCACCTCAACTTTGCTCTAATTCCAATTATATAAGTTATATGAGTATTTAAGCATAAAGTCATGTGTGCTACTTTCATGACATACAACCTATAGACTAGCTCATATATCAAGATTATAACACGATAACTATACTCTAGTTCAGAAGTATGACTATAAATATCATATGAGAGCATAACTTTGGAAGAACTCATATCTCTATTCATACCCAAAGGTCTCTTCTTCCAAGGAGACAAGCTCTTCAAGGTAGTTTTGCCTTGCTCTAAATCTACTAAAAAGTAAAGCTACTACTACTAGAGAGTGAGGTGTGTGAGGTGATGCTCAAGGTGAGTGTGTTGATAGAGGGGGAGGGTACCCCTCTATTTATATAGGAGCTTAGGCAGTGCTTCATCTATTCCTGGTGCGAAACTCTGGGCTGCACCACCTTAGCATGGTGGCATGCCACCTAATGTTGAAGGAGGGGCTGAGCAGCGCCGGCAAGGGGTCGGACGCCCCTAGGGGTCAGACACCCCTTGACCGTGGCCTCTCGCCACCGCCTTCGCCTAACAGGCCATGGGCTGGACCAAGATTGCTTCCCTATGGGGTTTTGCCCCATTTGAATTGATTTGATGAGCGCCTCCCTTGTCCCTTTGCGCAAATTAGTGTCGGAAAGCGCCTTTCGGTGAATTATTCCATATATTTGTGTTTGTGTCCTACAAAATAATGTTCTCCAAATACATGTGGAACTTGGTTAGTAGTAAATGCATATGTGATCAAGATTGCTTATTTCTCCTCTTTTTGTATCTTAATTGGCGGTCGGATTTGATTGGTAAAGACCACCAACAGCGGTGACCATGGTGGTGCCCCCTTCACTTTCAATGCTCTCAACTGAAAAGGGGCAATGGCACCACCCTACCTATGGCGGTGACCAGGCAGTGCACCACCACGCCCGAGGCAGCGTACACTGGACACTCCAGTGCCCTCCCTTCAACTTGCTACTCTTGGCCACATCCAGGTGGGCACCACACTAGGGGTGGCGGTGCCACTGGACATAGTGGTAGTGCTAGCCTCGGCACCAATGTCCTCGGCCACTGCCAGCCAGTCACTAGATAGGCCAGGGCGGTGCATCACCGCACCCATGGCGGTGACTACTCCGAGGCAAAACCCTCCATTAGTTGTGTTTTTTATTCTTTATTCGATCCATAAGCAGTCTAACAGTCCTTTGCAAGCGTTGCTAACTCTCAAAGTGTTTTCTCAAAATATGTTAGAGCCAAGTTAGCATTTCTCAAAACATTTTCGATAAATATTTTCGCTTGCTCTCTAATGTGCACTAGGCCTAAATGCAATGCATGAAGTGCAGCACCTAGTGGCACTAGATGACCGAATTGTCTAGTTAAGAACCCCTCTTAATAGTATGGCCATCTATCCATAATGTGATCACACTCTCTATAGTGTCGTGATCACTAAAACAAAACCCCTATTTATACCTTTGCCTTGATCTCCATAGGGTTTTATTTTTCTCTTTCTTCTTTTCTAAGTTGAGCACTTGATTATCATCATATGAGGTCATCTCATCATTTCATGTGATCAACACCACCACTTGAGTGCCACCATGCCTCACACTTGGATTGCACTAACCTTGCTCATATCATAGCTCATGACAAGGGTTAGTGCATAGGTTTCATCAATTATCCAAAACCAAAGTAGGGCTTTCAATCTCCTCCTTTTTGGTAATTGATGACAACCTTTTCATAGAGATATTCAATTAAATCTTTTTGGATTCATGTTGCTTGCCCAAGCATATTACCATGTGTAAAGGTTATGGACAAGTTTCATCAACCCAAATTGGTAGTATTAGCTCTCCCTACATATGTGCTAAGAGTTTGGATTTGAAAGCTTGCACATATGCATGGAATAGAAATTTGGGAGAGTAATAGCTACCAAATGATGCTAAGGTGTAAAGAATGGACCATTGAAGCATGATACCAATCAGAGTTGCCATTTGAACACCATCCTTAGCACCATGGTTTGCTAGATACCACTTGAAAAGCAAAGACTAACTAGATACCTCGTGAGATCAAAATTAGAAGCAAGGTTCTAGTACCACTTGTAAAAGATCAAGGTGTATCTAGCTATCCTATGCATGCTAGTTTTTATTTCATCAATCATTTTCTACAACACCACACAAGCATGGATAAGGAATTTAAAACTTGTGCCATGCAAGCAAACATATGTAATGCACATACAAATGCAACATACAAGTTTATGAGCTTGCTTCCCCTACTTGTGTGCTTCAAATTTTATTGATCCCCTTACAATGTCATTTCATTTGTTTGCTCCCCCTATTTCTTACTATCTTTGTGAATTTCTCTTCCCCTTTGGTAGCAATTAGCACAAAAGGTGAGCTCAAATTTTAGATAGGCTGGGGTGAAACCATGTGAAGTGAGGATCATTTTCCCAATTTGGTTCAATCTAGATTACTTGCCAAAGATATTTAACTTGGTTTAATCCAAAGACAAGCTTCTTCACACCTCCAAATAAGGGTTATCTTGTACCATGTTGAGTTAAACACTTATAGCTCATTCTTTAGATTAAACACTAGGTTCACAAGCCCACAAACATGTCATATGCTACCATACAAGCATCAAATTTATTTGATTTTCATGAATGAGCCTAAGAAATGATATGAATGACTAGATGCACTAAACAAGTCCTTAGCAATGAATGAATGACATGTCAATCAACTTTACCTTGCTTTCCACAAAGGAGAGGCATGTCATATAATGGGGCTGCATCAACACATATTTGAGAAGTCAAGTATGTTTAATTCATTCCTTAGCTTGCAAAACCTCTTCTCATCAAGTGGCTTGATGAATATATCAACAAGTTGATAATCGGTGCCGACACTCTTAATGCAAATGTCCCCTTTTGTTGGTGATCTCTTATGAAATGATGGCGGACATCTATGTGCATTGTTCTTAAATGTTGAACTAGGTTGTTGGTGAGCTTCATGGCACTATCATTGTCACATAGCAATGGCACTTGTTTGAACTTGATTCCAAAGACACTCAAAGTAGCCTTCATCTAAAGTAATTGAGCACAACAACTACCGGTCGAAATATACTCCGCTTCGGCGGTTGAAAGTGCTACACTATTTTGCTTCTTTTGATGACCAAGACACAAGTGATCTTTCCAATAGTTGACATGTGCCCGATGAGCTCTTTCTTTCAACTTTGCATCCCACATAGTTAGAGTCCGAATATCCAATCAACTCAAATCTTGCTCCTTTAGGATACCACAATCCAACATTTTGTGTATACTTCAAGTACCTCAATATTCTCTTGGTTGCCTTCAAATGACTCTCTTGTGAGGCTTAAAATCTAGCACATATGCATACACTAAACATCACATCCAGCCTTAATGCAGTCACAAAGAGTAGGCTTCCAATCATAGACCGATACATCTTTTGATCCACTATGTTGCCACTAGCATTACTATCCAAGTTTCCATTTGTCCCCGTTGGTGTACTAATAGCTTTAGCATCATTCATTCCAAACTTCTTGAGCATGTCTTTGATATACTTGCCTTGACTCACAAATGTGCTATTCTTCATTTGCTTGATTTGAAGACCAAGAAAGTAACTAAGCTCTCCAATCATGGACATCTCAAACTCACTTGCCAGCATCTTTCCAAACTCCTCACAAAGGTCTTAATTGGTTGATCCAAATATGATATCATCAATATAGATTTGTAACACAAACAAGTCCTTGCCAATCTTCTTGGTGAAGAGAGTGGTATCAACCTTGCCCATAATGAATCCCTTAGAGAGTAGAAAATCCCTCAATCTCTCATACCATGCTCTTGGTGCTTGTTTCAACCCATACAAAGTCTTTCTCAACTTGTAGACATGGTTGGGTTTCTTCTCATCTTCAAAACTGGAGGTTGCTTATCATACACAAGCTCATTGATGTATCCATGGAGAAATGCACTCATCACATCCATTTGGTATAACTTGATGTTATGGGCACAAGCATAGGCTAACAAGATCCTAATTGCTTCTAATTTTGCAACCGGGGCATATGTTTCTCTAAAGTCAAGACCTTCAACCTGAGTGTAACCTTGAGCCACTAATCTTGCTTTGTTCCTTACAACTATCCCATCTTGATCTTGCTTGTTTCGAAAGACTCACTTTGTTCCAATCACATTATGATCCTTAGGCCTCTCAACTAACTCCCATACTTGATTTATTGTGAAGTTGTTTAGCTCTTCATGCATAGCATTTACCCAATCAACATCCTTCAAAGCTTCATCTACCTTCTTAGGTTCAATGGATGACACAAATGAGAAGTGTTTATAAAATAATGCCAATCTTGATCTTGTTTGCACACCACTTGATATATCACCAATTATAGAGTCCAAAGGATGATCTCTTGCAATATTGGTTGGTTGGAGCACTTGCAATTGATTGCTTGCATTTGATTGATCACTTGGTTGAGATGATGAACTAGCCACTTGTTGTTGATCTTGAACTTTGTCATCACTAGTACTAGCTTGATTTTGATCATAAGAACCACTAGCTTGCACATTTCAGTTAGAGAGCACTTTGTTCTTGTCATCTTCAATATCAATCACCTCTCTAGGCCTTATGTCATCAATGTCCAAGTTCTTCATTGCATAACCAATTGAGTGCCTCTCACATCATCTAGATTCTCATCATCTAGATTCTCATCTTCCTCTTGGGAACCATTGGTTTCATCAAATTCTACATCATGAACCTCCTCAAGAGTATCAATAGCCAAATTCCAAACTCTATAAGCCTTGCTAGTAGTTGAGTAACCAAGCAACAAACCTTCATCACATTTGTTCTCAAACTTGCTCAATCTAGTGCCTTTCTTCAATATGTTGCATTTGCAACCAAAAACCTAAAAGTATGCAATATTGGGCTTTCAATCATTCAAGAGCTTATAAGGTGTCTTCTCCTTCAATGGGTGACAATAGAGTCGGTTGCTATAGTAGTAAGCCATGTTGATTGCTTTGGCCCAAAATGAATGACTAATATTATACTCACTCAACATTGATCTTGCCATGTCAATCAAAGTTCTATTCTTCCTCTCAACTAGGCCATTTGATTGTGGAGTGTACTTAGTCGAGAATTGATGCTTAATTCCAAACTCGTCATACAAATCATTAACTCTTGCATTCTTCAACTCACTTCCATTATCACTTCTCACCTTTTTTATGGTTGTTTTAAACTCATTGTGAATTCTCTTGAATGTATTGAAGGTTGCAAACACATCACTCTTATCAACAAGAAATAACACCCATGTATATCTAGTGAAATCATCCACAATCACAAATCCATATTTATTTCTACAAATGCTAGTGTATGTGGTTGGTCCAAACAAGTCCATGTGCAACAACTCAAATGCCTTAGATGTGCTCATCATACTCTTCTTAGGGTGTGTGGTACCAACTTGCTTTCTAGCTTGACATGCACTACAAAGCTTATCCTTCTTAAATGTGACATCTTTCAAACCTCTAACTAGATCATGCTTAATTAACTTGTTCAATTGTTTCATTCCAACATGACCAAGCCTTCTATGACATAACCAACTCATGCTAGACTTAGTGAGCAAACATGTTGACAATTGAGCTTGGGTCCTTGAAGGTTAGTCACTAAGGCCTTTGGTATCCAAATAACTTTGGGTCCTTGAAGGTTAGTCACTAAGGCCTTTGGTATCCAAATAACTTTCTTCTTTGAGCCCACAATTAGTGTACCAATGAACTTAGCCTTCACACCATTGGCACCCTTAACAAGCATGTAACAAGAATCAAATCTAATTGAGGATACATTAGGTTGCTTGTTCTTGTTAGTCTTGCAATATTGCTCTATATGCCCAACTTGCTTGCATCTATTGCAAAACTGACCATTGCCCTTCACAAAGCTAGCTTTGGGAGTGACAAAGGATGCCTTGCCTTTCTTGGGGTATAGCATAATCCCTCTTTGTTGAGAGAAAACCTTTGTCTACCCAAGCACTTTAGCAAGCGGGCATCTCCACCATAGGTATTGTCTAAGACACGAGTGAGCTCATTTACCTCCTTCTTGAGGGTCTCATTTTCCACCATTAGTGAGGCATCACAAGTGAAACCATCACTTAAAGGTGAAGTAGAAGTGGAAGTGCTACAAGAGGGGTTAGTGGGAGCAACAACAATGGGCTTATAAAATGATTCATCAAGAATATCACATTTTAGTCACACATCACATGGCACAATCACTTACTCCTTGGCTTTCTCCTTCTTGAATTGCTCAAGGAGAGAGGAGTGAGCTTTTTCAAGCTTAGTGTGAGCTTTGCTAAGCATCTCATGGTCTTCTCTTAGACTCTCATGTTAAACATTTAGCTCATCAAAGGATTGCTCAAGAGATTTGATCTTCTTGCTCAATTATTTGCATTATTTTCTCTTCATCTCAAAGCAAGTGTGTACTTACTCACACATGTCCAAGAGCTCCTCCTTGGTGTACTTATCATCATCACTCCTATAATCATCACTATCACATTCATAATCACTCACATCATATTTTACCTTGGTGGGCTTTGCCATGAGGTATGTCGATGGAGTGCCAAAGATGAAAGGCTTGTTGTTGATGGCGATGCTTGCTAGTGCTTTCTTGATGAATTTCTTGTCATCATCACTAGAATCATCACTATCCGAGGAGCCATCACTATCCTATGTCACCACATAGCCTCCACCCTTCTTTTGGAAGGTCATTTTCTTCTCCTTCTCCTTCTTTTCCTTCTTCTCCTTCTTATGCTTCTTCTTCTCATCTTCATCATTGTCACTATTGTAGGGACAATCCACTACAATGTGATTCGAGCTCTTGCACTTGTAGCATCTTCTCACATACTCCTTATTGTGGTCTCTTCTCTTTCTTGCACCATAGCCCTTCTTCATGAACTTGCCCATCTTGCGCACAATGAGAGTCATGGCCTCATCATCAATGTCACTAGCATCTTCATCATCACCTGACTCTATCTTGGACTTGCCCTTGTTCTTGGATGATGAGCTAGCCTTAAATGCTACACTTTTCTTCTTCTTGTCTTCATCTTCCTTCTTCTCATCCTAGTCAACCCCTTCCCTTTCCACATGATATGTCTCTTGTGTCATGACATCGCCTAGTACTTGGTTAGGGGTAAGCTCCTTCAATCCTCCTCTTATGATTAGCAATATCAACATCTCAAATCTTAGAGGTAAGCACATCAAGAGCCGGTGAGATACATCATCATCATTGATCTTCTCACCCAAAACCTTCAAATCATTGACAATCACTTGCAATCGATGGAACATCTCCAAAATGCTCTCACATCTTTCATCTTGAGCATGTCAACTTGTCCTTGAGAATGTACAAATTGGCACTCTTCATCACTAGTGTGCCCTCATAGGTCTCCTCCAATCTTTTCCACACCTCACTAGCTTTCTCACAATCCTTCATTTGCTCAAACACCTTGGAATCAATGGCACTATAGATGGTGTTGAGAGCCATTATGTTGCATTGCTTGTTGGACTTATCTTGGTTGGTGAGATTTGTGGGATCAAGAATCACATAATCACTTTTGGTCATATCCCACACTTGATCATTGATTGAACTAAGATACATCTTCATCTTTCTCTTCCAATAATCATAGTATGTGCTATCAAAGAATGGTAGTTTGCCCCTCACATGGTTAAACACAACTTGAGCCATAATTTGACACTGAGGTTGTTAAGCCTTCAGTCAAATAGTGACCATAGCTCCGATACCACTTGAAAGGTCCTAATATGGCTAGAGGGGGGTGAATGGCCTGTTTAAAATCTCTACAAGGCACTAGAGCAATTGATTAGTACAACAAATAGTGTAATGCAATTTTGCTCTAGCTCTACAAGGGTTACAAGCCACCTATCCTAACAATTCTAGTTGCTATGATCACTAGCACACACAACAAGCTAGGTTACTACTCACTAAGCTAGTGTGCTCTCAAAGACTAACAAAAGAGCCATACTAACTAAACTAACAAGCTCTCAAAGACTAACTACACTAAAGAGCTTGACAACTAGTTTGCAAGGAATGTAAGGAGTGAGTAGGGTGATTATACCGCCGCATCAAGGAATGAACCAATCACAATATGGAGACAACCAATCATTGGGAGAAATCCAAGCACACAAGAGACACAAGATTTTTCTCCCAAGGTTCACGTGCTTGCCAGCACGCTAGTCCCTATTGTGTCGACCAACACTTGGTGATTCGGCGGCTAAGAGGTGTACCCTCATCCACACAATTGGACACCGCAAGAACCTACCCACAAGTAAGGTAGCTCAATGGCACATGCAATCCAATAGCGTACCTTTTGGCTCTTCGCCGGGAGGAGGTCAAGAACCGCACAAGCAACCGATCAAGGCCAGAGACAATCACCAACTCCTCTCAACGATCCTCCAATCACCAGGCCATCTAGGTGCCGGCAAACACCAAGAGTAACAAGCTCACAACCAGCCCAAATCACCCAACTAGTGCCACAAGATGATGAAACTCAATGCAATGCACTAGAGGCTCTCTAATCTCACTCAAGATGATGAAATCAAGTGAACAAGTGACTAGAGTGTGTTGCTCAGCTTCCAAAGGGTGTGCACAAGTGTAAGAGGTGCCAAGAGAGTGGCCAAGGTTGGCCACACCCTCTATTTATAGCCACACAAGCAAATAGAGCTGTTATACCCCTTGGAGGTGTCAGCGCGGGGGCACTAGACACGGTGGTGGCACACCGCCCCTAGGGTGGCGGTGCCCCGATAGTCACTTCCCAATAGCTAGAAAACTAGATGTTGGTCACCGGACATGGCATGGTGGTGGCACCGCCTAAGGGGTGGTGGTGACCATCCCAGCCAAGTCCCCAAAATTGGATCTCTCTGGAAAAATAGGGTGGTGAACCTCCACACCCGTGGTGGTGCCCCCCTCACTTTTGGTGCTCTCGGGTGAAAAGGGGCGGTGGCACTGCCCTACATGTGGCGGTGACTGGGTGGTGCACCGCCATGCCTGAGGTGGTGTACACTGAACACTTTGGTGCCCTCCCTTCAACTTGCTGTTCTTGGCCAAGTCCAGGTCGGCACCGTCATAGTGGTGGCAGTGCCACAGGACATAGTGGCGGTGCTCGCCTCAGCACCAGTGTCCTCAGCCTCTGCCAGCTGATCACCAGATAGGCCAAGGCGGTGCATCGCCGCACCCATGGCATTGACCACCCCAAGGCAAAACCCTCCGTTAGCTGCATTTTTTATTCTCGATTTGATCCACAAGCAGTCTAACACTCCTTTGCAAGCGTTGCTAACTCTCAAAGTATTTTCTCAAAACATGTTAGAGCCAAGTTAGCATTTCTCAAAACATTTTCAATAAATATTTTTGCTTGCTCTCGATGTGCATTAGGCCTAAATGCAATGCATGAAGTGCAACACCTAGTGGCACTAGATGACCAAATTGTCTAGTTAAGAACCGCCCTTAATAGTATGGCCATCTATCCTAAATGTGACCACACTCTCTATAGTGTCTTGATCACTGAAACAAAACCCCTATTTATACCTTTGCCTTGATCTCCAAAGGGTTTTGTTTTCTCTTTCTTCTTTTCCAATTTTAGCACTTGATTATCATCACATGTGGTCATCTCATCATTTCATGTGATCAACACCACCACTTGAGTGCCACCATGCTTCACACCTGGATTGCACCAACCTAGCTCATATCATAGTTCATGACAAGGGTTAGTGCATAGGTTTCATCAATTATCCAAAACCAAACTTGGGCTTTCACCACCGTGCCATCTCCATGCCACCACACTCTATTTGCATCGCCGCATCCTCGTCATGCTCGCGTGCAGCCGCACTAGGGCCTCCTTAGCCCATGTGTGCCATGCCATGGGGGCTCTGCTCTCTAGTGCACCTTCTAGGGACCGAGCTCGCCGGCATCATCACTGAACATCTCGCTAGAGCCCATGCTCCCTCTGTTCCTCCTCGATGTCTGCTTGTGTGTGCTTTGGTGTCTGCAGTTCACCGATTGGCATCATCCTTGGGTAGCAGCCATTTCTTCCTTGGTGCGCGCCTTCCCTACCCTGTAGGTGTTTTTCAAAATGCCTCAATGCCCTCACTTCCTTGTTTTACTCACTCTTTTCTATCATATCCTTTGGCAGTTGAAGTACTTGGCCGTGTGAACTCTTTCCTATTGCTTGGTCAGGTAGTAAAGCACCTCAGTTCATTTTCTTACCTAAATTTCTTTGCTTCTAATAGGATAATCTCACCTCTAGGAATATAATTGCTTATGTATATTCTATCTATCCTATTCATAGCAGTGTGTCAGAGGTTGAGGCACTTGGTCAGTGACAGCTGTCAGCAAACTCAGGGCCAAGCCCATGAGTATGGAACAAAGGCCAAGCCTCTTGAGTGTTAGATGGACAATGTGACTTGAGTCAGGGGAAGTTTCAGTTAGCAGTGGTAGTTTGTCTCTTGGCAGTTGATCTTGTAGTGTCAGTGAGTGCTTTATTCAGTGGTTTCTATGGCGCATTCTAAGCACACCAGTCCCATTCCTCTAGCTAGTGGGGGTGGTGATGGTCAGGACCCTCGCTATCTACTAAGGGACAAGGGCAAGGTGAAGGTGATTGAGCAGACAAAGAAGCGGAAGAGGCAACATCGGGGGGTCAAGCAGGCCCTGGCAACAGCAGTAGCTTATGACAGAGGTGTGAGAGGTGGCAGGGGTGGTTCTTTGTGCATTGGTCCTATAGCTATAGAGACTCAGCAGTCAGAACAGCAGATAGAGATGCCTCAACCTCATCGGTCATGTCATGCATGCACCACTATGCACCCGATGCTGAGTTAGCGTCAGTAGGAGCAGCTAGAGGACCCTAAGGAGGACTTTCCTCTAGTGCCACCTAGACAACGCTTCAAAGAGCATGACGAGTAGGGTCTTGAGCAGGTTCAGGATGACCCTTGCCTGATTGAGCTATGCATAGCCACAACCTAACGTGTTTGTCATTTCTAGAACATCCCGCTTGAGGAGTGTCTACCTACATAGAGAGAGGAGCATGCTTCAACACCGTTCAGCATGACTATTTAGAAGTCATTCTATAGAGCACAGAGGCTTGAGTAAGTTCATTTGAGGCCCCATAGAGTTCAATACTTGGTCTATTTGAGGAGAGTAGCAGGCACTCATGAGATTTCATAGTGCATCACCTACTTGCTAGGACTATAGGAGCTGATGTGCATATCAGAGCTATACATGGATGAGTGGGTCAGAGTCTTCTACGCCATAGTTTGGGTTGACCCGAGCCATGAGTTTATTCAGTTCCATTTCAAGGGTGAGACCTATAGGATCTTAGCCTCTGAGATCAGATAGTTGTATAGGTTTCTAGAGACACCAGTGAGACTACATAGTTTGTGCTATGGTATAGCTGACCCTCCTCGATGTCCTCAAGGTAGGACACAACCATCGGTAGCCCACATGGCTGCTATCTTTCATTCACCGTTTGACGAGAGTTCTAGATGGAGTTTGAGGGACATGACTCGTCTTGCTCAGGTGCTTGAGATAGCAATGAGGAAGACCTTGCTACCATGAGTTGGTTTCAAAAAGGCCTTGACACACCTGTAGCAATGGTTACTTGGTGCACTTGTTTCTCACACTGTGTTCAACGTGGTTGACTTCCTTTTGCGTGAGATTGAGGACATAGTGATGGATGGATGCCGAGCTCATCGTTAGCTTCCCTATGCTCACTGCCTATCACACATCTTTGAGAGGCTGATCCACCATCCTTAGTACATCATAACTCACGACACTCATGCCAGAGCCTTTGGGACTTACAGGCTAGTTGCCCTTGGGACAGATGAGTGACACAAAGAGATTGAGACTATTGAGCAGCCTAGGATAGTGGACCCTCAAGACAAGTCAGTCCATGACACTAAGCAGGAGTTTGGTGGAGCTTTTGATGAGGACTTTGATGATGATGATGATGATGATGATGATGATGATGATGATGATGAGCCACCAGAGCTGACACGAGCACCTCCACCTCCTCGACCCCATGTCCATGAGGCTAGTGGTTCTCACTCTGCTCTCCTAGTTCCTCTAGCGATAGACCCCACTCTAGCAGCTTTGCTTCAATAGATGATCTCTGAGCAGTAAAGACAGACCACTGAGATATAGAGGATAGTAGCCGAGCAGGCATGACATGAGGTAGAGGCTCGTACCGAGTAGGCCAGGCTAGGACAGCAGATGCTCACCTTGTTTGAGAACATCTAGGCTTGGTAGGACTCTTTCTAGGAGTGGATGATTGCTAGTGAGGTGCATCACTTCCACTACTTAGAGCACATTCTACAGTAGACATGCATCTCACCTCCACTGCCTCCAGTCTAGATAGCAGCTCCTGCACTGGTTCAGCAGGTTTCTCTGGCCCTAGCTATATAGTACAACATACCTTAAGGCCAGAGCTTCCCCTAGGTGTCTCTGATCCACCCCGTGACCCTTGACTTCTCTCTAGCAGTTCAGGGTGTGGATTAGAGGATCACCGGCGTGTCTCAGCCCTCTCGCATATAGCTACTCAAACACAGTCGGTGATCATGGTGACTATAGCAGCTCAGAGTTCTCAAACAGTCTCAGCCACACATAGCTAGGTCATAGGAGAGTCTTCATAGGAAGTGTCTTCTACTTTAGCTCCTGTGTTACCTATAGCTCCACCTTAGACATGCACCGATAACACTATACCTTCTTTAGTTGCCTCATCTGAACCACAGCAGCCACAGTCAGTTTGTGTGAGTGAGCCTCCTCCACTTGTCACCACAAAGGTTCCAATCATAGCTACAGTGATAGTGTTAGTTGCACCAACCACAGTGGCAGCTCTAGTTCAGTCACTCCTAGCTATAGAGTCTACCAGTCAGCTAGAGGGAGAGACAACTTAGAGCTCTAACAGTTCAGACGTTGACTACACTCAATTCTAGATCTCTCCATGTACCTCGACACCTGGCACTACTGTTCCTACCCCACCTTAGGACCCTTAGGTTTTGGTGCTTGACACCAAAGAGGGATAGGGTGAGAGTATGTGAGAGAGGGGGGAGAGCTTGTGAGAGGCATTTGATATCTTTGTGTGCTACTCCCATATTTTGTTGCATGCATGTTTACATTTCTGCTATGCATCGTATTATCTGTGTGCTTGCATGCATGGTTCTTTGTGAGACATGTTGACTTCTTGTTATATCTATATCATGTCTCATTTATGTTGCTCGTTTTTTATGCTTCCACCCTACTCTGATGTTAAACGAGCATTTTCTTTCTTGTACTCACGCTTATTTCTTATATTTTGAGTACATGTTGTTTACTTGGTATGCACGAACTTGTTCTAACCCCTTTGCTCTTATTGCCACAAGTTCATGCAAACCAAGCAGTTGAGAACCTCAAATCTCTCTTTTACACATACTCGAGGTTGTGTTGTCGTCAATCACCAAAATAGTGGAGATTGAAAGCATCTAGGCCCCAAGTTGGGTTTCGGTGATTAATGACAACACAAGATTACTGTGACTAACATGTGTTCTATAGAGGCAATTAAAGTTAGGTCATGGCAATGGTCATTGATTGGGCAATTATGGTTTTCATGCCCATGTCAATGGAAATCGTTTTGGTTTTCAAAGGATGGACGACAAGGTTAAGGACGGACTAGTTCTAAGTGTCATTTGGCATTGAGAGACACTTAGATTAGTTATAGGACTTTGTTTTTCCTTTGACCAAACTATAAAAGGGGGTATGAATGGGTAGCTTGACCTAGGTGAGTCTAATGAGAAGAATGTGGTGCACATTTCTTTAATCTAGCACTAGGTAGTTTAGATGAAGCCCAAGATCATCCGAAGTTTGAAAATGTTTTGAAATAGTGCTTGAAACAAAGGCCAGCGTTGGGGGTGACACCAGACACGGTGGTGTACACTGCCATGGGGGTGGAGGTGCCACCGGCCTTTTTCTGCTGAGGCTGCCTGTTTGGGAATTTGTCCTGGCGGTCACCGGATAGGGCACTGCCCTAGGGGTGGCGGTGCCACCGCCGTAATTTTCTCAAGGCTGATGTTTTTGGCATTTTGCACTGAGTGGCACCAGATAGGGCACCGCCCCTAGGGTGGTGGTTCCACTGCCGTTTTATTCTAGAGTGGAAGGAAACTAGGGCTTGGGCACCGCCCTAGGGGTGGCGGTGCCAGCCCAGTAATGGCTATTTGAAATATAGCCATTGGGGTGGCATCGGACAGGGGGTGGCGGTGTGCCACCTTGTTGTCTAGTGACCCCAAAAAAGCTATGTGGAGGGCCAATGGCTAGTTCCATCCCTTGGGGCTATTTATACCCCTCCATCTCATGCATTGAGGCTCTCTTGCCCATTTGTTCAACTAAGGAAACAATTTGGTGTGCAAGGGAGAGGATGAGCCTAGTGGGTGATTAAGATTTGCTAATCCAAGATTAAGGACATCATTAGTGTATAGAGAGTAGCAAGTGTGTCCACTCTTCTCATTAGGCTTGGTTGGGTCAAGTGAGAGTTTGTGCTTGTTACTCTTGGTGATCGCCATCACCTATATGGCTCGGTGGTGATTGAAAGCTTGGTGATCTTCCAGCGGAGCTTGTGGATGACCCAAGTCATGATGTGAGCGGTTGTGGGTGATTCATCATGATGGAGTGTCAAAGAATTAGCCCATAGAGAGCACTTGATCCTTGCGCGGATCAACGTGGAGCTACACCCTTGCGCAAGTGCTCCAACGAGGACTAGTGGGGAGTGGCAACTCTCCGACACCTTGGAAAAACATCACCGTGTTCCTCTCCCTCTCTTTACTTTGAGCATTTATATTTAGCAATTCAATTCATGTCTTTACATTCTTAGAATTGCCATGCTAGAGTAGGATTGGAACCTAAGGTGCAAAACTTTTGTACGGTAGAACAATAGAAACACTTTTAGGCACAAGGGGGTGAAATGGGATAAGTGTAGGGCTTAATTATTGTAAGAAAAATAGAATTAGCCCAATTCACCCCTCCTCTTGGGCATCTTGATCTTTTCAGTGTGCTCAGAGAATCCCACTTCACTGGGAAAAGTTGTAGATTCTAGTTGTGGGACCCCTATCACTAGCCACACCATCTAGTGCCCATTGATGTTGCTCCACCCCAACCATCCACTAATCCTAATCAGAGGTTATTGCCTATCGTCCAGTCGACGATAGCCTCTCCCACCACCCTTGCCTGTCGGTCCACCCTCGCCCTCTGCTAATAATCTGAATCAAAGGAGGAATCAAAGAGCCTTGTACCACCGATGGCTCTGCCCATCCAATTGTCCCTCGCTATCGCTCAATGCCCATTGGCTCAACTGCCTCTCCTAGACCCTCCTCCCCTTCTAAGGCCTCAACCATTGGACACCTCCCCAAACCCTAAAACTCTAATCCCCTAACCCTAACTGGAGCTCACCGATGATGGTACAATTCCTCAAAGTTGGAGGTGGTTGGAGAAGAGGTGCAAGACAGTGGAGAAGAAGGTTACCAGAGTTAGATATGCATTTGATATATTTTTACTTCCTTTCATCTTCCTTCTTACTTCCAATCTATCTCAATTTTATCTTTCCTTTTTTGAATTTGAATGAATCACACAGTGAGTTCATTTTCATTTTCTATATTGGGATGCTCTCCACTTAAGCATAAATGACCCATTTAGGTTTTACCTATAATTTTTAGAATAAATTAGTGCTCAACGAAAATTACTTGATTTTTTGCAAAGGTAAGGGAGAAATATATTAAAACTTAGGAAAGCACATCCACAAATAACACATAACAAAAATATGGAATAAAAACAATATTCTATCAAAGCTTGTCACCATTGCACTTGCAGATAGTAAACACAAACTGGCTTACTGTTGCCAATCAAAACGATCCTACAACCAAGACCTTGTTGTATCTATCATCAAAGTAATCATAGATAACAAGCACCCATGCACATCGGTGATGATTTAATAGATATATTTGTTTGGACTAAACCTAAGAATCTAAATCTAAAGAATTGATTAACTATAAATGAGAGATGGGACCTCTCATTCTTACCACCACCGATGTTGCTATAGGAAGGAGGGACCTCTAGGCAGCGGTGGCTTTGAACCCTAGGTGGTAGATTTTTTAAATTTGGCATAGTATCAGCCTATCTCGACTGACTCGGTTACTGCAATGGAAATTACCCATGCATATCTATTTGTTAAAGGTAATTCATGCTAATTAATAAATAAGCAACTAATTAAAATAATACATGGAGGCATTGGCTATTGGACGTTTTCTTAAAATACAACATGAGCCAAATTTGAGTATCAACAGCATGCATGCACAATCTCAAGCTAATATTATCCTAACCTAGTGTCCAAGAGCTATATATCAAGTTTTCTTAAATAATTTTTAAATTCTAAAACATCAAGTTTTCTAGAGGGGGAGTAGTAAGAAATGTGTTTTTAAGTTGACACATTCTACCTTATGATCACACAAACATGTAATTTAGGGTAAGATGTGGCTAAGCCTTACAAACTACAAACATCTATAACTTGAGATTATATAGTTTATAAACATGTAAGTCATGCACATTTTTAATTGGATATTTACAAAATCTCATAAAACTTGAAAGAAAAGAACATGTTTTATAAAAGAAATTAGTAGTCAAAGATACAAATCAGAGACTATGCAAAGTCAAACATGACAAGTATTTTTTACTAGATGAAGTATCGCTAGAAGATGTTAATTACAACTTTAACTTCCAAGTTTGATGGGGGTAGGGGTGGCTGAGCCTACCGCCTTCCATATGTAAAAAGGCCTAATGCCTAATAGATCCAAGGGCCTCCATATGATTCTCAAACCGAAGGGAGGTAGGGAGGAAGAAGAGGCAAGGGAAAAAGGATTCCCCCTCATTCTTAGAACCTTGATCTTTTAGCTCCTCTCTTTTCTATGCGGGCCTAGCACTTGAGCTTACCCTCCACCTCGGTGAATGTACCCTCAACCTGGTGAAGGTACAAGCGATGGGCTATAACCCCATAAAGTTTTAGTATAGAAGAATTTATTGCAAAATTAAACTAATATTGTCATTCCTCGGGATGTGTTTGCACCAATATGACATTCGCATGAAAATTTGTAAATCACAAATGAGTGAGTATTGGATAGAAATGGAGAGAGTTCACACATGTTGCAATCTATTAGTATGTTAGTATTTGGCCAATAAAAATGTTAGAGATTCAACCTTGGATAACATAGTTCCCTAATCTCCAACAACTTGTGTCCAATATATCTTTTGATGAAGACGTAAAGAACTCCTAGTTTTATAGTTGGGGCAGTGCAAACTACTCTTCGAAGAAACTTAAAAAGCTAGCATTCCAGGGAATAGAAGAACACATGGCCGTCTCCTGGGTATGGAGATCCCAATGCACACCGAGGATCTCGATGCACATCGAGAATTAAGTTCGTTGCCTGGCTCGTGTTGGTGCACAGAATTAACACCAAAAGTATGTTGTAGAGAAGGCATTGTAGCATGCAAGAAGATGTCATCTGTGTTATGTGCAATCAGGGAGCAGTTGAAGACATTGACCATCCCTTTTTTTACTGTGATTTTGTGAGAAGTTGTTGGTTCAAGATTGATATACAGTGGGACACCTTGCTGTGTTTGATGCCCCATCCAGCACAATCACAAACCCAACAAAACCTACCTTTCTTCACTAAAGTTGTGCTCAATGCAGCATGGCAATTGGGAAAGCTGAGAAATGACAAGGTTTTTTATCATAGGTAGCCAAGCCATGATGTATGGTTTAGCAATTTTAAGCATCAAGGTCTTCTCCGGTCTTTGCGTTTTAGGGAGGATATTAGATCTTCGTTTTGCATTTGGCTCGAGGCTATCAGTTAGCTTGTATTTCTGGTTTTTGTACCCTGTAAGTATGTAACTACCCCTAGTTTTAAAATTTATAAAGCACTATGGGGAACTCCCTAGAATTTTTGTAGTCAAAAAGCGTAGTCCCCTAAAGTCACACCATAAATTGCTTCAGATATGAGCAATTCATTTTCACTTTTAGGATGTCTTTGTAAAGACAAAAAGAATGGAGCCTTCGGAAGATGGTTGTGAAGAGGAAGAGAATGATGATGATCCCAAAGATAGCTAGTACACGAGGTCAAAGATGATTGATCATCTTTGGCCGAGACAAGGATCAAACGAAGCTCATGAAGGCTTAGGTGGCAAAGGCTCCATTGACAAAGATTCTCATCTATGGATGAAGCCTATCAAACGCCATGGCTACATCGGTAGACATAATTGAGGCTGTAAGATGACTAGTGTACCCCAATCAGGTTTGAAGAATGATTTTGCTTGTAATTCTAAGACCAAGGGTAATAAATGGAATGTAGAAGCAATGTTGAAGACACCCCCTATAAATACCCTGGTGATGAATAGTATCGGACATGAAAAATTTATTGAATACAATTCACCACATGTAAATGTATGTGCTTGATGTTTGAGTGTTAACAGAGGAGGAACCAACGATTTTGATTAAGGGGGCCCGGACAAATATGATCGTATTTTTTAGTATGATAAAATATACATAATTATATGTTTTAACAACTTTTTAAAAACTTTTACACTATTTATAACCAAAATCATAATAGTTTAATACAAAATAAGTGAAAATTGATATTTTTTGTGCTATAAATTCAAATATTTATATAGGTATTATATGGAATCTACTGTGATTGGGGGGCCACGGCCCCTGCCTGCCCCCTAGTTCCGCCACTGAGTGTTAACACACCCAACAAAAAAGATCTTACACATTCACTCTCTAGAAAATTACTCACCATTGCCATTAAGAGAAAAAAAAACTAACCTAAAAACCTATATAATTTAAATAATAACTTACCACCGCCATTGAAAATTGTAATATGTACTTATCATTTATTAAAAATAATTCAAGTATACTATAGGGAAAGAATAAGTTAACACAACTTAACCCATAACAAAGTCCATTGCACAAAGTTGCATTCAAAATGTTAAGTGTGCCATACGATGATCATTCGATGCAAAAACAAATTAAAAATATGAAGCACAACTAGGTGCAAAAATAATAATATAAGGCATTCTTTAAATCCAGGATGTAAAGTTTTGGGGTGTCACATCGGGTGTCATATGGGGGTGTCGCATGAGGTTTTTAGATACTAATAAAAAAATAAATTACAGAATCTGTTAGTAATCCACGAGATAAATTTATTAAGCCTAATTAATCCATCATTAGCACATGTGTTATGGTAGCACCATATTATCAAATCATGGACTAATTAGGCTTAAAAGATTCATCTCGCAAATTAGTCGCAAACTATGTAATTAGTTATTTTTTTAGTCTATATTTAATACTCCATGTATGTGTCCAAACATTCGATGGGATAGGGTGTAAACTTTAGGGGGAGAAACTAAACAAGGCCTAAGACTAGGTTGTTCCGTTTACCTTTTATCACATTTAGTCAACTCACCATTCATCTCACACAAATCAGAATCGCTATCGGAAACAGCAGATTTGCCGAGTGCAAAAATGTTTGTCGAGTGCATTCTATCGGGCACTTGACAAACAAGCTCTTTGCCTAGTGCTGCAAAAAACACACTCGGCAAAATAAAGGCACTCGGCAAACAAACTCTTTGTCGAGTGCTAAAAACACTTGGTAAACTAAGAAAAAACACTCGGCAAAATAGACACTCGGGCAAAAAACCACCACGTGGACATCCATCAGTTAGTGTGTCGGCCATTAGGAGTTTGTCGAGTGTCCGTTAGTGGCACTCGGCAAAAAAAAAGTTTACCGAGTGTTTTTTTAGCACTCGGCAAATAAATAAGTTTTTTCACTTCTGGCCTTGAAACTTTTTCTACTCTCTACATACAATATGTGGTACTCCATGTTAAGATTTGGTATATTTCTAGATCTATTTGCTATATTTAATTAATTTATTGCATTTCAAGGAATTTTTTGATATAAGTCAAATTTGAACTGCAAGTGATTCAAATAATAGAATAAAATGAGTAGAATAATGATATTCATGTTATTGAGTCTAGTGTGAGGCCTTATCAGGGAAATTAAAAGAAATTTTGAATATCTTGTTCAGAAAACACGACCACGAACGTGTGGCCGAATGGTTTTTAAATTCTGAAAAAAGCAAACAAAGTCTGAAAATCATGAGATTTGTCAAGATCTCATGATATCATACGTGGAGGCTGTGGTAAAAAATTAAGAATGTTTTGCATAATCTGTTATGTACAATGTTTACAAACCGAAGTATCTCAGAAGAAGAATCGTAGCGTTGAGAAGGATGCAGAAAGATTTGGAGTCAAAGTGACGATCGAATTGGGGTTTGTGGGGGGTACAACCCCATATACCCACAGCAGACTGCAAGGTCTGTGCCCCCAGGGGTGGTCCTGCCCATAAGACAAAGCCTTATGGAGCACGGTGCTGCTCGACGCACCCCGCAAGACACCAGGAAGATATCCTGAAGATACTATGAGATCTGTTAGGATACGTCTGATCCCATGATTCTTGTAATCTGTTATTACTTTCCGGTTATCTTCTAGATCTAACCGACTTGTAACCCTGCCCCCAGACTATATAAGGCAGGCAGGGACCCCCTCAAAACACACGCAATATCATACGATAGTCAATACAATCCAACAAACCATAGGAGTAGGGTATTATGTCGCACTAACGGCCCGAACCTGTCTAACTCTTGTGTCTTTGTTGCCTTCTTGTTCTCGATTATGTGCACCTCCACCGATTCATCTACTACCATGGGTATACCCCATGGTAGACTGTCGATCAAATTTGGTCGACAGTGGCACGCTAGGTAGGGGTGTGTGTGCTGTTTCCATGTTGAACAAGATGGTACGTTTTGCAGGCTCTTTGTCCCTCCCACAGCCCGGCCAGATCTTCACAGTTGGATCGATCTCCTGGATCATCAACGTTGATGGAGTTGGGGAGCTCATCGAGCTAGTGCAGATCGATTATGCGCCAATCACCCCAACACCTGTGACTGTAGATCCAATCTCGGAACTGCCTTCGAGGTCGTTTTCATCGACAATTCGCCACCCGCTCCCCCGCTACCCAAGGAGGCAAATCAACAACAACGATCTGATCGCATCATAGAATCGCCTCTAACCATCGTAGAATCGGCTCTGACCACTCTAGTTCAGCATCGACCACCCTCCGATTGAGATCTATCAGAGGCTGATCAGGAGACGCCAAGGGTTATGGCCCTACTCTTTGGGCTCACTAGCGTCATTGCCACCTATCAAGATTCCCCAAGGGGCAAATTCGCTGACTAGGTTGGAGATATCCATCCTCTCACCGACTAGATCGCCGACCAGGTCTCACCGACTATCAACATGCTACACGTCGGTCGATGCCCCAAAGCATCCCTCCAAACCATCCTAGAGCAAATCTAGACTCCAAGTCCTAGGGCTCTATGGAGACTATCACTGAAACCACCACCATACAACCTCCTTTCCCACCCTTCCATGGAGGTAAAATTTTCAATGTCAGCATCAACAGCCCCCCATGGGATGGGGAAACTGAGGAGGACCGCATCGCTCACATCAATAGGAACATCAACCATGCATAGCGTTAAGCAAATGAGGCTGCCCTTGTGCTAGCCGAGGCTGCTCGCGACGATCAACTTGACTCTCAAGGAAGGCCATGCCCACTCCAACACAACCTCGATGATGAATTTGTCTATGTTGATGGCCACAACATCTACAAGACCCCAAGCGCCAACTTGGCCATGGCCACCAATGAGCTCACTCGACTCCTACAAACACCAGAGGTCACCAAGGTTGCCACCATGCTTAAAGCAACGCACTGCCAGGTCAATGAGATCCACCAGGATCAGAGACCTTCATACTCGATGAGCTCAATTCGCCGATCCACCACCCTAAGATCTGATCGTCGCCCCCGCAGAAGTCATTTCATCGACTAGAATCATGATGATGGACAACCCCTCTAGGGGGGAGCTAGGGAGGACCACATCGGCTACCCTCGCCAACACGACCAAGAAGTCAAACAAGATGTCCGAGCGCACATCAACAATCTCTAAGACACGCGACATCATATCAGCGGGCGCCGTTTCTCTCGCCATGAAGAAGAAGTACACCGACGTCAAGACTATGAGCAAGAATTCAAAAATCCGGATGCTACCCTCTAGCCACTTAGCGCTGGCAATGCCGCAGATCTCGGCGGCGACAATCCCGAAGGGCCCCGAGCATTCACAAGGCCACTCCAAACACTCTAGTGGCCCCATGGTTTCAAAATCACTGGGGTTAAGCCCTACAAGGGATGGATGAACCCCACACAGTGGCTACAGGCTTACGCCACTATTGTGCGCACCACCGAGGGAGATACCAGCGTCATGGCAAACTATCTTCCCATGCTTACGCCAACTGCGATGAACTGGTTCACAAGCCTCACCCCGAACTCCATCAGATCCTAGGAAGAGCTGAAGAAGGTCTTCACCAACAACTACATGGCTACGTGTACTTAGCCAGGCACCAGACATGATCTGAATCGCATCTACCAGAAACCGTCCGAGCTCCTCCATAGCTACATTAGACATTTTTTCTGAGATGAGGAATTCTATTCCTAACATCATGGAAGCAGAGGTCATCACTGCCATCATCCGAGGACTCCATCACTATGACCTCCGCTCTAAGTTCAATCGCAAGCCGCCTAAGGGGATTGGCGAGATGATTACGACCGCCGATCAGTACGCCAATGCCAAAGAGGCCAAAGTACGCTTCAACAAGGATGCAGGCACTCATTGCCCAACTCATCGCAATGATGAGCGACCCGACAACCACCGCTACGATGACCGCAGTCACCATCGAGACAGTGTCCGTGATCGGCCAGAAGGATCCAAATCTGGTCAATATCTCCACCACCCACCAGACCTCATCATTGCCACCGTTGATGAACCTCATGCCAAGCGCAACTATGATGAGTAGTACAAGAAGATCCTCGAAGGCCCATGCCCTCTCCACAAGAACAGCAAGCACAAGATGAAGGACTGCCTCGGCTTGGCTAAGGAGTTCTAGGCCAAAAAGCCAGACGACGACAACAACGATGGAGACAGAGGCTGTCGACCACCTGGGGACAACAACAATGCCTTCTAGGATCATGACAAAGTGGTCACCACCATCTTCGGGGGCCTCGTCGCTGTCGAGAGCAGAAGAGATCGAAAGCTCACCGCCCATCAGGTGCTTGTCGTCAACGCGGAAGACGTCATCGCCAACCCTAGCTATTGCCCCTGGTCCGAGGTCCCCATCACCTTTAGTAGGGTCGACCAGTGGGTGGACATCCCTTACATAGGGCATTTCCCTCTCATTCTTGATGCAACCATCAAGAAAGTGCTTTTCAGGAAAGTACTCATCGACAGCGGAAGTGCTCTGAACCTCCTCTTCGCTGGAGCCCTAAAGGAGCTAGTCATTGGGATAGGAGACCTCACACCCTCTGACTCCTCCTTTTGGGGTGTGGTACCTAGTAGGGCATCCAAACCGGTAGGAGAGATCTCCCTCCTAGTACAGTTCAGCAACGCTAGCAACTACCGCATCGAGCACATCAACTTCTACATTGCTGGCTTCAACACCGCCAACCATGCCATACATGGTCAGCCAGCTCTAGCCAAGTTCATGGTCGTACCACACTACGCTTATCTGGTGCTGAAGATGCCTTCGCCTATAGGAGTTCTTGCCCTCTGGGCCAACCTCTCCATCACCTACACCAATGAGACAAAGAGTCTTGCCCTCACCGAAGCCATAGACCACTCCATCCGGATGGCTAGCGTGGTCACCGACACCAGACGGTTCCCATCGATGACCTAGAGATCACGACGCTAGAGCCTCCACGTGCCTCCACCAAGTCCAAGGAAACAAAGGAGCTCAGCCTTGACCTCGATGACCCCTCCAAGACCATCAAGATTGGGGCTCACCTCAACCCCAAATAGGAAAGTGTGCTCATCTCCTTCCTATGTGCCAATGTCGACATGTTTGCTTGGAAACCTACAGACATGTTGGGGGTACCATGCGAGAAGATCGAGCACTCCTTGAATATCTTGCCGACCGCCAAACTGATCAAGCAGAAACTCCAACAATTCATGCTAGACAAGAAGGAGGCTATTAGGGTAGAAATAAAATAGGTCCTAGCTATCGGATTTATTAAAGAAGTGTATCATACTGAGTGGTTAGCAAACCCTGTTCTTGTTCAAAAAAAGAATAAAGAATGGAGAATATGCGTTGATTACACTGATCTCAACAAACACTGCCCTAAAGACCCTTTTGGTCTACCTCGGATAGACGAGGTTGTAGACTCCATCGCCGACTGTGAACTACTCTCCTTCCTTGACTGTTACTCTAGCTATCACCAAATATCCCATAAGGAGGATGACTAGATCAAGACATCGTTCATCATGCCTTTCGATGCGTATTGCTATACCACCATGTCCTTTGGACTCAAGAATGCCGGGGCGACCTACCAAAGGGCCATCTAGATGTGCGTTGACCAACAGATAGGCCACAATGTCAAAGCTTACATCAATGATGTGGTCGTCAAATCCAAAACTGCCAATAATTTTATCGCCGACCTCGAAGAAACGTTCGCCAACATGAAAAGATACAGATGGAAGTTGAACCCTTCAAAGTGCATCTTTGGAGTTCTATCTGGTATACTCCTGGGCTACATTGTCAGCGCCCGTGGCATCGAGCCCAACCCTAACAAGGTCACCGCCATCACCAACATGAAACAGCCAACCTGTGTAAAGGACATACAGAAGCTTACAGGCTACTTGGCTGCTCTTAGCATCTTTATATCATGCCTCGGCTAAAAGGGACAACCGTTCTTCAAACTCCTCAAGGCCTTCGAGCGCTTTTCCTAGTTGGAGGAGGCAGATATAGCTTTTGAGCAGCTCAAGTTGTTTCTAACAAAGCCTTCAATCATGGCGGCGCCTCAACAAGATGAAACCCTACTGATCTACATCACCGCCACTTCTCGCATCGTTAGCATAGCTATCATCATCGAGCGTGAGGAAGGCGGACACGCCTATAAGGTACAATGTCTATTCTACTTCATCAGCGAGGTCCTTAATGAGTCCAAAACTTGTTATCCACAAGTTCAGAAACTGCTATACACCATTCTGGTCATGTCACACAAGCTCTGCCATTACTTTGAGTATTACAAGATTGTCGTGGTCACCGAGTCCCCTCTAGGGGACATCCTCCGTAATAAAGTGGCCAATGGCTACATCATCAAGTGGGCTATTGAGCTTGGACCTTACTCTATTGAATTCAGAAGCAGGCCTACCATCAAGTCATAGGCACTCGCTGACTTTGTTGCTAAGTGGACTGAGATCCAAGAGACCATCCCCGCTACTTGCCTCGAGCACTAGGTGATGTACTTCGATGGTGCCCTCAACATCAACGGTGCTGGTGTGGCAGAACCTCCTAAGGAATCGGGCCCACATGCACCTATCATTGTCTTAACAGACCTCGGATAGCGTACATGAGTTCCCAACAACTCAATAGGTCTATCGGGTGTCCTTGGGAAACCCAAATCATCCACGATTCTCTTTTCAAATAGGATCCTAATCACAGTCATTGCAGATTACAACAGTTTATTCAAATATGTACCAGAGTAAAAGATAGCGGAAGTCTTAAGATAACATAATTCAAACCAGTTGTTTTCAAACTTACAATACCATAAGTGTCTTACAACCATAGTAGCAGAATAATATTACATTAACTTTATTTATCAAACAAACTAGTGCCTTGTCCAAAGGCCATTCATTATTCCTCATCGTCGTTGACTTCAAACACAGACATGCAGCAGGGACCAAAACAAGCCTGCGCATGTGACTCACCTGCAACAAGGGTTAACAAACCCTGAGTACAAAGGTACTCAACGAGACTAACCTAACATAACGGGATGTAAGACTTTAGAGATGCAGGGGTTTGGGGCAAGGTAAGGATGTAGCAATATTCAAAGTACTTTGCCAAAAGCTTACTATTCTTCATTCTATTTTCAAGTTTTACCACTAAGTACCTTTTGTTCATTATCTTGAACTAAATGTACATTTCTCGTATTCCATTCCTTCTCATTCCATTCTTTTCTCATATTTTAGTAATTCATCAGTACTACATTGCTTCTGTAATGAATCGAGTCTCCATATCCGCGGAGCACCAGCAATTCAAATTGATTCAAGTCCTAGCTGGGGATTCCTTATCACACGACATATGTAGAACTTAATCTTGCATATATCAACCTCACTACCGGATCCTCCTATACTAAGCCATCTCCATGCCACCCAAGAGCACAGCACACCTCAAATCCGGCCACATTCCAGCCACGAGGGTACATGCTACTCCCGCTATCTCTCCACTCCCAGTGCACGGGCATTCATCTTAGTATCGGATTAGCCGAAGTAGGCTTACCGGAGTATGTGACTAGTACTACAAAGTGTCTTGTTTAGAAGATCCACAATGAGTGGCCTTTAAGCGACATAGCCGGCAACATTACCCAACATTCAAGATAAGTCACCCGACTAGTCTCTAGTTCATTCAACCTTTTTTCTTTCTTTGGCCAGTATGCCATCTTTGATTGTATCAAAACTTTTACTTTGAAAGCCTACTATAAAGCATACTAAGCATTCTACGCCTTTGTAAATAAAAACATCTTCAAGGATGGTAAACAAGTAACAAGGTAGGTAATGCATCAAGTAGGTAACATTTGAATTAAACAACTTAATGCAATAAGTAACATAGGTGATAAACTTTTCAAAGTAATCAAGGTAAGGGCTTAATGCATAAACCGGGGCTTGCCTTCGTTGACGATCTCAGGTTCCGGATCAGTACCACAATTATCAAATCCCGTGACAACCGAGGATTCTTCCAGAACTTGCTCGACTAGAATCGTTTCGTTATAGGGTTCTACACGAAATGATAACATATGCTTTAACATGATGATAATGTAATCATGATGAAATGTAAAAACACCCGCAAATGATTTTATTTCATGGTACAGTTGCAAGCCAACAAAACCAACTTGCAATTCTACCATTAAAATCCACACATGTGACTTGACCAAATGGATCTTGGAACCCTACTAGTCACAAAACATGACCAAAACAAAATCCAACACTAATCAAACACTTAGGGTTTGTCTTTATTTATTTTTGAATTAATTTGGAATTAAGCCCAACAATGAACTTGTTCCAAATGACCTAAAAATTTTATGTAAGATTCCTCATGAGAAATTAGTGTACCAAAACAAATTTTATGATTTTTGGAATTATACAGTGACGTACAAAAATCATGGAAATTGCATTTTTCAATTAATGGACTGAATATTTGAACATTAAAAATTTATTCAAATTTCAAGTTTCAAATTTTTAAATCATACTAGCTCATGTATAGAAGCTACATACAAAATTTCAGAATTTTTGGAGCTATCATGAATTTCCTACAAATTCCCAAAGTTTCAGCACTATTCACAAATTCAGAAAATAAAAATCATCACTGTTCTTCTTCCTCACTCGTACTGACAGGCTGACCCCACTATCAGTGACTCAAAGCAAACACGGCGGTGCTACCCTCACTGACCGGCCGCAAAATGCGCCGACGGTGATGCTCCGGTGAAACAGACCTCCCCAAAATGATCTACTACTTCCCCCGAATCAATCTCAGCTATCAGAAAGGAAAAAGGTGCACAGGAGACACCTCCACGCCAGGCATGGCGGACTGAGCACGACGGTGAACGGCGTAACCACGGTGACGCTGTACTAGGGACTAAAGTGAAATGGTCTTCACATTCAGCAGCTCACCGTGATCACGTAGGTAGACTCGGTGAAGGCAGAGGCGTACTGGATCGATGGGACCACGTGAGACCGAGGATGGCGGAGCTCCTGCCGGACTCGGGGAAGACGACATCGCGCGGCGGCGCTGGACTTCTAGAAGCGACACGATCAGGCTTGGGAGGAGCAGGAAGACGAGGCGGAGCTTCTGGCCAAAGCAATTGGCCCTAGATACTATGGCGAGGACGAATTGCGAGAGTATGGGCAAGACACCGGTGGCGAGCAGTCGACGGGAAAACTCCGAATGACGACGGCGTACTCCTATTTATAGCAAGAAGGAGGGCGTACGGTGTTGACAGCACATGGGCGAACTTGCCACGGAGGTATTGGCGTGTCACTGCGTGTGAAAGCGGTGAAACCCGATCGGCGGTGATCTCCGCGTGGCGCCGGCGGTAAGCAGACAGGTGGAGATAGATTTTTGAAAAATTTACAGAACTGCCACTGCATCCATTTTTCAAATTACTCACAAATTTTCTAAAGAAGTTGAAAATCTCCAAAAATGAAAGTTGTTCAATTTTTCAAACTCTACAACTTTGCTTCAAGAAGTATTTTCAAATTCTGCCTCCATTTTGAAATTTGAATTTGGGGTGCATTTGAGCATTTGAATCATTTCAAAATTACTCCAAATTTTATATGTAAGCTTGAAAAACTTTGAATACCAAAGTTGATCTACATAAAATAAGCTCCAACTTTGCTTTTTGCCTCAACCCCAAATTCCTCATGGATTTTGAATTAGTCAAAAGGGGCAAAAAGGACTTTTATAATTTGAATATGAATTCAAATTTGATTTGTCTTCCTTTTACTTAGATTTTGATTTTTGACCAGTAACATGGCCCATTAGGGTTATTTGAGTCAAATGACACATGGCCTCACTTGATCACATGAAATTTGACCCTTGTGGTCATGATCTTTATTTAGGGTTTTTGAAACACATCACATGAAATAACAACATTATGAAATAAACCTTGTTTAGTGAATGCATTCAAAACTTTATACTATATGAATGCTTTACAATGCACATGATGACATGTCAAATTTTAGTATTAGGTCAAAACACCAGAGGTGCTACAGCTGGTGCTAGCATTTTATTCATTACGCCGACCAAGGACATGCTCCGATAAATTCTCCGAATTCATTTTCTAGCCTCCAATAATGCCGCTGAATATGAAGCATGTCTCCATGAACTCCATATAGCCATAGAGCTCGGCGTCAAATGCCTCAAGGTATACGGAGACTCCGCGCTGGTCATCAACCAGCTCAACAAAGACTGGTCCTATTCCAATGAGAATATGGATGCATATTGTGCCAAAATCAGGAAACTCGAAGGGAAGTTCTACGGTATCGAGTACCACCACGTGGTACGAGATAAAAATTAGCTTGCCAACCACCTATCTAAGATAGGCTCTTCTCGCACCATGATTCCACCTAGGGTCTTCATTTAAGACCTATTTACGGCATCCATTAAGGAAGAGAAGGAAGTTCAAGAAATCCCCTCCCCCCCCCCACCGAGCAGCTAGTACTTGCAGTACCTTCGTCGATCGTCGATTAGAGGGAACAATTCATCAAGTACCTCACCAACGCTGATGTACCCACCAACAAGACCAAAATTGAATGCCTAATCCATCGCATCAAGCATTACATGCTGGTTGATAGGAACTTATTGAGGAAAAGTGCCAAGGAAGGGATATTGCAGAAATGCATCACCCAAGAAGAGGGAGTGAAACTATTTCTCAAAATTCACTCTGGTTCCTATGGCAATCACTCGAGAAACCTGGTCGGCAAAGCTTTCTAAGCTAGTTTTTGTTGGCCCACAGCCATCACCGACGCAGAAGACCTCGCCCGATGTTGTGAAGGTTGCCAATTTTTCGCCAAACAAATATACGTGTCAGCGTAGGAGTTGTAGACCATCCCAGTTTCTTGGCCTTTCGCATGTCGGGGACTAGATATCATCGGGCCTTTCAAGCCAGCGCTAGGTGGTTTTTGGTACATGTACATTGCCATTGACAAGTTTTCCAAGTGGATCAAATACAAACTGCTTGTTTCGGCTACTGTAAAGAAGGCAGTCAAGCTCTTCGAAGATATCATCCATAGATTCGGTCTCTCGAATAGCATTATCACCGACCTCGGAACTACATTCACTGGTCATCATTTTTGGGACTTCTACGAAGACCAATGCATCTATGTCAAATACGTCTTTGTTGCCTATCCTAGAGCCAATGGCCAGGTCGAACAGGCGAATGGCATGATCTTTGATGCTCTTAAAAAGAGGCTATATCAGAAAGAGGAAAAGCATCCTTGTAGATGGTTCAAAGAGCTCCTAGCTGTGGTCTAGGGGCTACGCACTCAAGATAGTCGTAGCACCGATGTGTCTCCATATTTCTTGGTCTATGGCCCATAAGCCATACTTCCAGTGAACATTGCCTTCCGAGCACCTAGGGTGGAACATTATAATGAAGAGCAAGCCACAGCTATTCGGACAGAGGACATCGATAGGGCCAAAGAAGAACACCTGATCACTTGCATCCACATAGCCAAATACCTAGAAGGCTTATGAAGATACTATAACAGCAACATCAAATGTCGTTCATTTGCTATCGACGACCTTGTTCTTCCTATAAAACAGAAAACTAAAGGGATGCACAAGCTCTCCTCCCCTTGGGAAGGGCCTTACATGGTCAAAGAGGTTACCCAACCAGGGTCTTACCGGCTATGTGACTTGGACAGAATCAGCATCCCTAATCCATGGCACATCGAGCACCTTATATGTTTTTATCCTTAAAACGTTCCAGATATGTACTCTCCACTCCATAATGAATGATTTTTTTGTCGCCATAATTTATCTCCATTATTTCTCCATTGCGGTTTAATCTCCATTTGCGGTCACCAGCTCTAAGCTACTCCTTAACAAACTCCAATACATGATCTCCATAAACGCTCTACCACATTTCTCCATATCTCCAAGATATTTCACCAACTGCCGAGCAGCACATGTTCTGCTCTGTGTTCTTTGGAGAAGACTCAGTCTCTAATATCTCCCTACATGTGCTATGAGCTTTGTGCTCTGCGTTATGGGTGGTCATCTATGGTTCCTCGGTCACACTTGTTCCTCCTACACGTGCATGGGCTCTGCGCTCGACGTTATGGAATATGGGCTAGCCAAGGCCAAGAGCCCAGTAACGAACTAACTGCTCGAACACTACTTATACCACGTATAACTATGTTAGGGTTAACACTACATCTATTTTTCACCAAAAAACTAGCAAACTGCATAAACATGCATATGTCACTTTACAACATTTATACACAGACATAAATGTTTGTTTACGCCCTTGCGCATTTCACTATCCTCTCTAGCTCTTACAGATTACTCTCTGAGCAGGTCATTAGGCTTGGCCATCACCATCCACCTCACCAAACAGGTCGACGTTGCTAGCCAGCTTCATTGCCACGTCATCCACCTCATCTTCCAGTTGCTGTTGTTTCGTTGAACCAATCACTCTAGTGAATCCGACCCCTATCACTTGAAGATCGATGGTAGGGTAATGAGACCAGACCACTACTAGGGCATGGGTCATGGTGGAGATAGAGGTGTCTCGGTTGAAGCTCTTGAAGTTCTGCCACGCCGCCTTGCATCTGTCGATGATGGTGTCCGGATGAGGTGACCTATCGTCGGGTTGAGGAGCTACCTCCATGTCAATGCAGTCATGCACCGGCCTGACTTCAGCCACCATAGTGTTAAGCTTTTGCCTCTGGGTTTGTGCCTCTAGCTCTAGCACATTGAATTGCGCCTTGGTCCTTCGACGGTATTTTGCAGGCACCAAAAGGATCCGTCAAACAAAGAAATCACTTTGGCTATAACTCTAACCATGAACTACTAACCTTTCAGCTCCTCGACCTATTTCTCTGCTCACCCAGATGCCTTCCCCTTCTCCTCCTAGAGCTGACTAATGATCTAATGCAAATGGCCAAGCTCCACATCTTGCTCTACAAAAGTGATGATCATCAGCAACATTAAAATTGTTCGGTAATACAGATGAAGTCACCCGATCCACAGTACCTTTTTTCTGCTCAAAGAGGCTTCTTAGCTGCTTAGAGCTACATTCCAGCTGCTCAGAGCTGCCCTGCAACTGCTTAGACATGGTCGCCAGCTGCTTGGATAAAGCCCCCTTTTGGTATTCTAGATCCCACGCGTTAGATTCGGCAAGATCCCGCTCGCACTAGGCCCTCTAGACATTTTTCTCCATAAGCTTCACCACCTCCTTCAGCTTCATGTTCTCCTCGATGAGGGGCTCCATCCTCTTGATTAGCTACTGTTGTTGTTCAGCAGTTCATGCTATGCCCTGCAAAAGCACCAAGATTATGAAGAACTCCAATTTCCAACATCAAAGACAAACATTGATGGCGCAATACTAACCTTGATCTGCTTCATGGCTATGGAAAGGGTGGACTCTAGCCTCCTCACCTCCCTAGTGGCATCCTCCTCTTCCATGACCACCACTTCATCACCCCACTTGCGGAGGATCCGAATGGCTTGAGGTCATGCTTCCTCACGCTCAATCTCTTCCACCTAGTCCTCTTCCTCCGTGGCTGGTAGCGCCACCTAGGGTCTCAGTGGCCGCACAGCGTGTCCGACCATGCCCTTTGACGTCTCCGGGAATGCCACCTGCTCCTCTGGCACCACCAGCTTCTTTGTCCTAGACTCTGGCGTGGCGTCGACAACTCCAGCATCCGCCTCTGAAGACCTGGTGGCTCCCACCATTGCCCCAGGCATTGCCGCTAAGTCGTCCACCATCGTCGCCAACCGTTCTCCACTGCCAAGTCCATCCAATAGCTAATACAATCCAACAGACCATAGGAGTAGGGTATTACGTCGCACTGATGGCCTAAACCTATCTAACTCTTGTGTCTCTGTTGCCTTCTTATTCTTGATTACACGCACCTCTACCGATCAATCTACCTTCATGGGATACCCCTCGGAGGACTACCGATGATATTTTGTCGACAGTTGGCATGCTAGGTAGGGGTGTGCATGTTGTTTCATGGTGAATAAGATGGTACAATTTCTGAGCTCTCTGTTCTCCCTGAAGCCCAGCCAAATCTTCATGGTTGGATCGATCTCCTAGGTCATCAATGCTAATGGAGACGGAGAGATTATTGAGATGGTGTAGATCGACTATGCGCCGACCACCCCAACACCTACAATAGCAGATCCGATCTCAGAACCACCTCCGAGGTCGCCTTCACCAACAACACGCCGCCCGCTCCCCCTCTACTCAAGGAAGCAGATTAGCAACGATGATTTGATCGCATCCATCGATCAGGTTGGCTAGAAGCTCACCGACCACCTGGGGACAACAATAACACCTTCTAGGATCATGACAAAGTGGTTGCTACTATCTTTGGGGGCCTCGCCGCCATCGAGAATAGAAGAGATACAAAACTCACCGCCCATCAGGTGCTCACCGTCAACGCCGACCAGATAACGCCATACGCCGCCGACCAGACGTTCTGTCTAAAGCTAAGTCATGCTTTAATATTTTTCTAAATATTCTCCAATCTTCGTATATCGCCATGATATTTCTCTTAGCTCTTTTCTCCATGTTTGTTCTCCAAATGATTTTCTTTCATGTATACCATCTTAAAGATGACATACAGCTAAGTCTAAGGCAAATCCCCGAACAGTCATGTTGACGCTCGGATGTCCCTAGAGATGGTCCTATCTCTGGCTCCTCCATACACGTGCACGAGCATCTACCCTCTGCGTTATGGGTGGCCGGCAGCGGCTCCTTAGCAATGCTTTGTTCTTCCTACACGCACACGGGCTCCGTGCTCCGCATCATGGTTAATGGGCTAGCTAGGGCTAGAGACTCAGCTACACACTAACTGGTCGGATGGTTTATATTAAATATAAATACATCATCAGAATAACACTAAGTGTTCACACCAACTGATCACCGAGCTGCATACGCTATTTCATCACCATTGTTGATTCTTCTCTAGAGTTCATATATTTTTACATCATGTACTACCCATTCTACACATTTGTTTCATAGGTATATGGTTCGGTCAATGAGCTTACACTCGGGGACTAGACAAGATGATCATCGTCTAGGTGGTCGGACCACCTATCAGACGGACTTCACCGCCAACCAACTAGTTGAACTGCTCGGTGCTCACTCCTGCTCGACGTTTGACTTCACCGCCAACCAACTGATCAAACTGCTCGGCACTCACTCCTGCTTGGCGTTCGACTTCACCGCCAACCAACTAGTCGAACTGCTCAGTGCTCACTCCTACTCGGCACTCACTCCTGCTCAGCGCTCACTTCACCGCTGACCAGTTAGTCAGGCTATTCATCGCTCGTGCTTCATCATTAGCTACGTTGGGGGCTCGCCAGCTATGCTGGGGACTCCTCGGTGCTCGGATTCTTCGTGCAAGCATCACCAGCTAAGCTAGGGACTCCTCGGTGTTTGGATTCTTCATGCAAGCGTCGCCAGCTAAGCTAGGGACTCCCTTGGTGGTTGGATCTTGCTATGTCTTATTGGTGTACTATCAAGCTGCTCCATGTTGTTCAGATTAGGGTGCTAATCTTAGGAAGCAAGTCTGAGGTCTTGATATGCACATGTCGGATGATGTCGGCAAGCTTCCAGACTTCTTTTCTTTGACCCTGATACAAGATTCATTCTTCATCTTCCAGTAGGCTTGGGGACTAAGTGGATACACTTCACCTAGAGGTGAATGTAGTGCTTATTTCTTAATTTACCCTCCTTATTGATGGAGTCTAAGTGGCTACAATTCTCCTAAGTGGAAGAATTTTTAAATTTTATCTTGAGCCCCTTACATCCTTCTGGCAAGCCTTGCTTGGCTAAGTCCAAGGTCTCCTAACCAGTTAAACTGGTCGACATTGACTTTCACCGCCTAGGTCACTAGTTAAACTAGTCGGCTTTGATTTTCACTGACCCGGTCGCCAGTTAAACTGGTCGGTTTTGACTTCCACTGCTCGGATCACCAGTTAAACTGATCGACTTCACATCAAACTGCTCGGACTTGTTCAAGACAGTGTTACTCAAAAGATACAAGACACTCGGGCACTAGCTGTGGGGGTATGGCCCCCAGTATCCATAAGACAAGACATAGGCCACTCCCCAAAGGTGGCCCAGCCCACAAGATCAAGACGTGCATCACAAGACTATAAGAAGATATTGTAATACTAAATAGGATAATTTCCTTATAACCCTACCCCACTAGAGTATATAAGGAGGGGTAGAGGTCCCCTAGACGATATATCAAATTTAATACACAATCAATACAAAATAATGGAACACAGGATGTAGGGTTTTACATTATGCTGACGGCCTAAACCTGTATAAATATTGTGTCTTGTGTCTCTGTTACCATCTAGTTCGTATCACGTGCACCTCCACCGATTCATCTACTACCATGGGTATACCCCTCGGTAGACTGCCAACCAGATTTCATCGACAAGGTTTGACTTCAAAACTTTTTATATAGGCAAAAGAGAACATAGATTGATTCATGTGTAATTTTGGTAATTTTTTGATCCGTTTGATAATTTTAATTTATTAAGTACAATTATAGAATTTTAATTGATATAAATTGAATTTGAGCTATAACTACATAAAATAATAAGTTTTTTCTCTTCTAACCTTGAAACTTTTTCTACTCTCCACATACAACATGTGGTACTCCATGTTAGGATTTGGTATATTTCTGGATCTGTTTGCTATATTTAATTAATTTATTGCATTTCAAGGAATTTTTTGGTATAAGTCAAATTTGAACTACAAGTGATTCAAATAATAGAATAAAATGAATAGAAAAATGATATTCATGTTATTGAGTCCTGTATGAGGCCTTACCCAGAAAATGAAAAGAAATTTCAAACATCTTATTCAGGAAACACGACCATGAACGTGTGGCCGAATAGTTTTTAAATTCTAAAAAAAGCAAACAAAATCTAAAAATCATGAGATTTGTCAAGATCTCATGATATCATACGTGGAGGCTGTGGTACAAAATTGAGAATGTTTCGCACAATTTGTCATGTACGATGTTTACAAACCGAAGTATCTCACAAGAAGCGTTGAGAAGGATTTAGTAAAATTTGGAGTCAAAGTGACGATTAAATTGGGGTTTGACTTCAAAACTTTTTGTATAGGCAATAGAGAACATAGATTGATTCATGTGTAATTTTGGTAATTTTTTGGATCTATTTGATAATTTTAATTTATTAAGTGCAATTATAGAATTTTAATTGATATAAATTGAATTTGAGCTATAACTGATTGAAATAATGGAATAATATTCATAGAAAAATCAAATATATATTGTTGAGTGAATTTTACAAGGTATTTTCAGAGTACATCAGAATAAATTTAGAAAAACACGTTATGCAGAAGAAAGAAAAGAAGGAAAATAAAAAAAACTAAGTTTGCCGAGTGCCCCTCATCTGGCACACTCGGCAAACCCCCCACCTGCCTGACACATGCACAGTGACAAAATGAAAAAAAAAATGGGTTTGTCGAGTGTTAGATGAGGGGCACCACACCATCAAGGCAACCTCAACCTCTCAGAATACATAGCTAGATGGGTATGTGAATTCATTTCTTTATTCTAACGCTCAACTCTGCATAATTTCTAATCATATTGCTTTTTTTGTAGTCAACGGCACATGGTGACGAGCCTTGCTCCGAGTTCATGGCATATGCTTTGGCCCACAAGGGCAAAGCGACGGTCGATGTCGCCTACAACCCGGAGGACCCACCCTCGGCATACAACAACGAGTCCGTCCATAGCCGCCTCAATGGATACACATCGATGGCAAGGGTGGTCCATGGCCCAGAGTACGATCTGAGCGCCCATGACCTTGATAGAGAAGTGGTCATGAGGACGGGAGGAGGCAAGAAGCATGTCCAGTTCTGAATTGGTGATGGCACAATCGACACGACCAGTACTCCCACTCACTCCTAGATTCGAGCATGGAGCACTCGTTCTAGCCCGGCGATACGCCCATGGCTGGACTCTACACGGTTCTAGATGAACGCACTCCAGGTTATTTTTGTTTTATTCATCATTCATTGATTTTTACATACTTTTGCATTGCATTGTAACATTGGGATGAAATATTATAGGCTCAGCTAGAACAAGAAACGAGACGTCGGGAGGAGCTAGAGGCAAAGATGGAGGCAGAGTGGTAGAGCGGCAGAGGACGGAGGCAGAGTGGCAGAGGATGGAGGCAGAGCGGTTGTAGATGTTTGAATATATGACGGGTGTTTACGCTGTAATCAGTCAACCTCCGCCACCAATGCCAGTCCCTCCTCAACCCGCTCCAAATACTGTTTCAGGCACTGTGTCACTTTACAATCTTATAATCATCATTTCTAGTTTATGCAGAATCAATCTTACAAAGATGCCCAGACACTAGAAACTTAGTGACTAATGCTATATGTTTGTTACCAACTAGTACTTAAGCAATCATACTAGAGCACAATGCAACTGAGAAGATATTGCTGATAGTTGCAAGGGTTATACTAGTTAGGCAGTAGAGAAACCATACGTGTTGTTCAATCTTCTCTCACACAAGCAATCTCTTCTTCTTTGTGCAGAATCAATCGACGGCATCAAATGAGTCTCATGACCCAGCGTGGTCGTAGTGGAACTCGTGGCCTAAGTGACTACTTGTGATTTTATTTGCATTTGCATTTGTGGATTACCTATGACTATGACTACTTGTGACTATTTGTGGTTATGAATAAACCTACTAGTGATTCTGAAGTTTATTTGCATTTATGTGTTGTCGATATATCTATATGAACTGTCTGTGATGCTTATTGTGAACTATGTGCGATGCCTGTAATGTTTATTTGAGTGGGGTACGTTATACATGACCGAACAATAAAAATAGGGAATATATGGTCGCTTTGCCGAGTGTTACACTCGACAAAGAGGCATTTTGCCGAGTGCCAGGGTAAAAACACTCGGCAAAGAGGACACGTGACCAAAATCTATGCATTTTGGGACTAAAATGGCTTCTTTGCCGAGTGTCTGTGTTGTGACACTCGGCAAAGAAGCCAACATTTGTACGTTCTGGGCCAGTCTTTGCCAAGTGTCCAGTATTTGACACTCGGCAAAGATGGCAGGTTTGTCGAGTTTTCAGGATTTCACACTCGGCAAAGAAGCCAACATTTATACGTTCTGGGTCAGTCTTTGCCGAGTGTCCAGTATTTGACACTCTACAATGAATTTAGGTTTGCTGAGTGCCCGGGATTTGACACTCGGCAAAGAATTTAGGTTTGCCGAGTGTCAGGTCCGGTACACTCGGCAAACGCGCCCTGACCGTCTCTGCGCCATCGCGTTACTTTTTTCGTCGAGCGTCGGTTTTAGCTCTCGGCAAAGTATTTGCCGAGTGCCCGATAGAAAACACTCGGCAAAGAGACGTTTGCTGGCACTGTAGATGTCGTGTACTATTTGTCGAGTGTTACACTTAACAAATCCTCTGTCGAGTGTTTTGTGGGCTTTATCGAGTGCCTGTGGCACACGACAAAGTCACCGTTTCCGGTAGTGAATGAACTAGTTATAATGGTGCAAAGTTTCTAGCCTCCGTAGCCTTGTAAGGCTTGCCAGGTTACTTAAATTGCACATGCACATGACACTTATAACCTTTGACCAAGGTAAATTTTGAGATTAAATTCGGATTTGCTAGCCACGTCAAATAACCAAAATATTTACATTATAAAGCCAAGAATGGCAAATATCAAACTTATTTTAATTAACGACATTGTTCAAACATTATTGCACACACTAGACAAAGATAAGCGGAAAAAGCCTCCACATTCATAACCTTTATGAATAAGTATTTCATACTTTGAAAGTACACATTTATTTGATTCAAGGACTAATTTAAAACCATCTCTACATAATAAAGAGCTGCTAACTGTATTCTTTTTTATGATGGGATATGCTACATGTCCTTCAATTATATGTCTTTCCCGAAGTAAGCTTTAGAATGACTCTACCAGCACCAAGAACATACACATGAGATATGTTTCCAATTAGCAAGGTTGCAGTCCCATCGGGGTAAGAAGAAAAATAGAGAAATGGAAGAATGTATATGAATATTAGCCTCAGTGTCAATCTACCACTCATGTAAATGGCAAAATGAAAGAAGAGTAGATGAAGAAGTACCATACCCAACTATTCCCGCTTTAGTTTTGCTAACAACCATGTTTGCAGACTTCTTCTCCTGCTTTCATTTGCATTCCTCACACTCACTGGCCTAATGACCAAGATTGCTGCAAACAAAGCAGTTCAGTTTATTCTTCTTCTTCTTGAACGTGGTTGTTTGAATAACCTTTGGCTTATAGTTACTTGCTTATTCTTCTTTTTCTTGTTTTGAGAAGCATTAGAGTTTTTCTTATACACCAAATTGGCATAGGAGACTCAACTCCCTTCCTACAAGTATATTTTGCCCTTTCCTTCTCTTCATCATCAAGAGACCCAATGAGATCAACAACATTGAAGTCTTGTATTTTGTGTTTTATAGAGGTCGCAAAATCCCTCCAAGAAGGTGTAACTTGGTGATGCCACAAATAGTCAGGAAACACGCATGAAAAATATTTGAGTTCCTTTACTAGTGCATGTATCTCATGAGCCTGTTACACTAAAGATCGACCATCTTGTAGTGCTTAAGAGCGGAAGCAAAATCACTAACCAAAAAGTGCCTAAAATTGGTTTTGGATTGTTAGATATTTAGGAAAATTTAGGCATGATTTAATCCAGAAATTTAAAAAAGATTTATGACATCATTTGTGTGCACGTGTGATCTAGCTACCGCAGTAGCAACCATAATAAACATAGTAATCAGAACAAAAACTATATTAAATTTCACAACATCAACAAGAATAGATATACACCTCGGCGCGGGACCTATGCCGGGGATACCAGTGGCGCCTTTCTCACTCATAGTAAATTGCTCGAAGTCATGAACCTCAGTTGATATAAGAAGATGTTCACAATGCAATCCCGCAAACAGCCACAAGAAAGGAGGCTTGTGTTGTTGTTCTGCCCGGAAGATGCGAACAATCATGAGATGAAATGCTTCCCAAAATCTGATCGTCCGCACAACCAAGCAGTAGTTTTTTAGGACCTGGAACAAGACGTGCGCTGCTGGTCCACTGAAAAGATGCGAGCAGTCATACAAAAAAACCGGAGATGGTAATAAATGCCTGCTCTCCTAACACCTGTCCACGCAGGGGGCTGGAACAGGGACAACTCGAAAGCAGTAGAAACCAAGAAGAGAGGGTGTTGTGCGGTTCTGTTCTGGGACTCTTTGGCATGGCTCTGGCTTCTATCCCTGTTCACCTGTCGGTCACCCACGGGTCGACAGAAGGCTACTGTTTATCGGAGTTATTTTTCTCTCTCCTTCTTTTCTCTCTCACAGACACCGCCGGAGCCAGAGAAGCTCGTTTTTCGGGCTCCACGGCTCCGGCTCCCCCTGGCACCTATCAGCCCGTGGACGGCCGACTGGTGCGGGAGCCGGAGCCGCCAGAGCCCTGCCAAAGAGGCTCTATGTGCAAGGTTCTGGACGCCCAAGCCTTCTTCGCACAAAGGAAGAGGAGACATAGGATCAAGAGGAGACACAGGATGGAGTAATCATGGCGCATTACTCCTGTAACCAACCATTTGATAGCCCCAGACAGTAACCGCCCATTTGAGGCCTCCATCAACCAACACAAGTGGCAAGACCAAGTCCACCCTGTGCCATAGCCCAAGCACGCTCATGGCACGGTTCGGCTCGGAACGCGCGTGTGGCACACCCTTCGTATCTCTCAACTTCATAATAAGTGCACATTCAAACTACTTATCTAAGTTGACAACATTTCATCAAAATCTCATACGGTACTAAGACTTTAATACACCTAACATTTAATATGGTCTTAAGATTTATTTAATCTAATTTAATTCAAAATAGGCTAAGCCCAAATTAAAACCAACAGTAAGGATCTCCTTTTCTATTTCTTCATATGAATTGGAAGTGAGTGGAGCTAGAAAAATAGGCTTCACTGACTCTAACTCCTCCAGATAGAGCCAGGGCTCACAAAAGCCCTCCCTCAAGGAGAGAAGGGGGGAGGGGTTGGTGTTGTTTCAGGATATATCAGCAGGCCAATTGCTTTTGCGAAGACAAAAAAAGGTTACACAAGCCATGCAACAGTGGCATTATCATTTTTAGTTCTGTACAGAAAATTATTTTTCTTAAAAAATGATGAAGAGATTAGAGCGGAAGTTTCTCATCCTGAATTCAAATGCTAATTCTAGGTTATTGATCTCGACTAGTTGAAAGTTCTCAAATCCGATTCTGAAAATCTGATGAACTCGAGCCCAAGGCCGACTTCGAAAAACCAAAATGTCCTGATTGAATCTGTTAGACACCAACCTGAAAGCTGGAAGCTCCACTACCATGATTATATGACACCAGAAGGAGCGCCAAATCACAGAGGAAACCAGCCAATCTTAACTGGTAAAGGTGGCCAATGCAACTATATATTTAAGTAAAGCACATGACGAAATTTCCTGTTTATATTCCAATAAAATCCAACCACTTGCCGGCAGGTGAGACGAATATCCTCTTCGCTTTGCGCTCAAAAGCATGGATAGAACCAGCACATTCTTAGTTCTGTTTGCAATTGAGTGGTTAGGTACGTTTGTACGTAGGCACAGCCGCACACAGGTGTCTCTGGCATACACTGCCGACTGCCCTACTCCAAACACACGCTTTTGGAGAGGCTGGCCTGTGACTAGAGGCTGGAGCCGATCGATGAAGCCAGTGCTGACCAGACGGCAACGAAGGGATCGTACCGTACCCTCTCCTCGCATCCAAACGGCAAATGATTGGCTTGGGGTTCGCAGCTGGTTTTCGTGGCCGCTGGTTGGGCTGGCGCTATCAACCTCCTCCCATTGCCATGTGAGCTGTTGTGAAGAATTAAGCTGCCATTAGGAGCGCTGCGTTAATCATGAAGCGGATCTCCAGCTTTGCCACCTTTATTAGCGCTACCTTTCCTTTTTCAATTGCAATTGCACCCAAGCATACATCACTACTACAGAATCGATTTTTAGGGGCGGCTCGTAACCATTTGTAGGGGCGGTTTGGCCAGCCGCCCCTACCGAACCGTCTCTACAAATCATGCATTTATAGAGGCGGTTCCCAGGCCGCCCCTACAAATCGATTTGTAAGGGCGGCTCGTATTACCAGCCGCCCCTAGGGCGGCTGTAGTACCAGCCGCCCCTACAAACAGGTATTTGTAGGGGCGGTTCAATCTAGAACCGCCTCTACAATACGTTTTTCCGCAAAAAAAATTTAAATTTACAATTCAAAATTGCGTTGCCGAACGTCCCGCGACCAACGTTCTGAACCGCGTTCGCATTGCCGAACGCCCCGCGACCAACGTTCCGAACCGCGTTCGCGTTGCCGAATGCCCCGCGACCAACGTTTCAAACCGCGTTCGCGTTGCCGAACGCCCCGCGACCGCGACTACAAGCACAAGAGTATTCTATAAACTATAATTACAAGTCCAATTCACAAGAATATATACAATCCATCATTAAATATACAAATTACATACACATTCTTATCAACGTCCTAGAGCTAGCCTTTCAGTCTCACGAAGGTGTTGGTACTGAGGATTTGTACCTAACTCAGACGCTCGGTCATGGTAGGCGCCTCTGACGTATACAATCTGGTCCAATATGAAGTTGCAAAGGTCGCCGACGAGCTCTAAGAGTTGGTCATCCTTGTATGGGTCTCTTTTCATTCCTTTCTCTTCTCTCCACTACAAGAGAACAAGTTTTGGTTTAGTATTTCATACCATGTACGAAGTTTTTATACTACGGGTGAAGAGGTTCAAACTTACCCTTAAGGGGTGTCTCCTGTAGGCACCGGTGTTACTCATCATAGAACATATATAGTATCCACAATGTACACTCCCAGACCTCTGCTTGGGGCACTATGTGTTTTGCATATGCAAATGTTAAGTAATGCTTTTGACAGCCATGTAACAGAGTACTGAAAAAATAAGTTACACTTACCGCACATAGTATTTTTATAGCCATCTTTTCCTTCCTTGCTGGATCATGCCTTCCATGATGATTAGTGACATAGAACCTAAATGCCCTGTTCGAATTATTTTAGCAAATACAACTTGTTAGTATCCAAAAGTGAACGTTACAAGTATGTATACAAACAAATAAGCTAATGAGGATTGTCGATATGTATACGTCTTGAGAATCGATATGAAGTCTTTGTATGTCACCGTGTCCCTATCTAATGAATCAAAGATCCATGCCATGCTCCTTCCGACATCGACGGCTATACAAATCCAGTGGTTGCTGCATGGATTTAATCATAGAACTAGATAAGCTCTTTTGCATCGAATAAAATATATCGAACAAAGCTTTAAGTATAGAGTTGAACTTACTCGAAGTTGTATGGTAGTCATATAGTAGAGTGTTGTTGGAGATTTTTGAAAGCCATGGCAATGTATGCCGCAACCTTAAGGGACTCTTCTCTTAGTTTCGTTGTACGGATGCGCTCTTTCTCCCAAAGAGTCTTTACAGCAGCTAGTTCTTTGGCATTCAGTGTCCATCGTTTAGGGTAATTAAAATTTGTTTGGGCTATAGCTTGAGGGTCTACATACTCGGCTTTCACACTTGGCATTTGTTTGACAATGTGCACTTGCATTCTACAAATCATGGCGTGGGTTAGTTACAACAAAATTCAAAGATTATATTCATACCATATTAGGAGGACAAGGACTTATAGGCACCATGTGCTAATTAGATTCATCTCCATTTCTCCCAGGTAAAAGCATGTGTGCATGTCATTGAAGTCAAAGACAATTTTCCCGGCTAGGCTTCCAAATGTACCAGTGGGGAAGCATGCTTGTATGATATCTATGCTCGTTGGGAGAACACGCAAGTACCAATCATGGAACCTTCTCATTCCAAGTGGTAGGCGCTGAATGTCCCGGTTTGGTAGGAAGGGCTTGCCTCTTTCATATGTTTTCGGGCAATTCTTTGACCATTCGATGGCATCAACATTTGGATACTGCTTTGTAATTTGGTGGAGTTTGCTAGTGACTGCCTCCTCAAAACCCCGTGATGGGACTTTTTTAACTTGGTTCTCAAGCTTGAACTGGTCATAGGAATACCACTTGTACACCGACGAGATGTCTTTGATCGGAACATAAACAGACCTTATGTTGATTGGAATCTTCTTTCAAAGTTCCCATTCAGGCACGTCCTCATCTTCTTGTGCAACACCTTCTTCAGGAGGCACTCGTTGTTCATGTATCGATTGTGCTTGTTGAGAAGACTGTGGCATCTCATCATGCACTTGCTCGATACGAGCTGGAGAAGGTTGTGGCATCTCATTAGGCACATGCTCGCTAGGAGGCAGGGAAGAATATGACATCTCAGGAATAGTGAGGAGAAGGTACTTTCTCTTCTGACACAACCATGTTAGGATGTTGTACATGGTCAAGATCGCTGGCCATGTGCTGTGGTCGCTCATCCTCTCATTGAAGGGATTCATTCCATCGGTGCTCAAGCCAAACCATACATTCCTTGGGTCATCGCTGAATTCTTTGTGCTTCTGATCAAACCTTTGCCACTGACTACAATCAGCCGGTTGTGCAATCTTATCATCATCCACCTTGCGCTCATCATCCCACCATGTCATGAGTACGGCTTCTTTAGGGTTTAGGAAGATACGTCTCAAGCGGTTGGTCACTAGCAGGTACCACATTACCAAGGTAGGAATTCTTCTCTGTTTTGCATCGTTGCCTAATGGAGTGTCCTCTGGGGGCTAAAATTCTTGTACCATATTTTTTTATCCTTCTTATTTCTCTTTTTCCTCGTGGAGGGTTTGTCCCCACCGTAAAGGTCATTGTTCTTGTACCGGCTGGTCCCACACCGGGGATATTTATCTAGTGACTTGAATGTTTCACCATAAAAAAGTATATAGTGGTTGGGGCATGTATGGATTTTTTTAACCCCCATTATCAATGGACTTATGACCTTCTTTGCTTGGTATGTGTTGGCAGGAACTGAATTTGGTTGTGGCAGCACCCATGACAGAAGATGCAATAGATCATTGAAACTACAGTCTGACTAGCCGTACTTAGCCTTCAGGATGAGCAGCTCAAGCACAAAACGTAGCAATGTCCAATGTGTCGGACAACCCTTTTCAACACCATACACAGTCTCCTTCGATGCTTTTGTCACCCTTTCCAAATTTTCTAGACCTTTCAGACTATTTAGTAAAATCTCTAGTCCAAGGGCTCGAATCATATCCTCCAAATCATCTTCATCCCCGACACTTGCTCCACCATTATTATTGGCACCACCTTCATCGTTACCATCCCAACCACCAGCATCACCACCTTATTCATTACCAAACTCGAAATTCAATTGTGCATCAAGCTCTGTTGAATATTGGGACAGGGATTCTATGGTTTCGTCGTCGTATTTCTTCTCATCCTCGTCATTAACAATAACCGTTTCACCATGATGAATCCACACTGTGTAGTCCTCAACAAATCCTCATATAATCAAATGTGATCTGATGATAGTCACATCTGTCCATGCCATACGGTTCTTGCAATCTTTACAGGGGCAAATAATTGTATCCTTATTTTCTTTCAATGCCGTTGCATGCTTCTTTGCGGCTTCAATAAATTTATCCACCTCTTCACGAAAACCTGCCTTGAACATTAACGAACCATACATCCAAGAGTTCCTGTACTCCATCTTTTACAACAACAACAAAACAAACATTAAAGGACTACTTATTCAGATATATATAAAAATGAATCAAAGTAATAATTACTTGAGAATAATTATATATACTTCAGATATATATGAATATAAATCTAATATAATTACATGAAGCATACAAACACACCATGGTAGAGGAAAATTAATTAATGGGCCATTTATCCATAAATAATTAAAATACATATTTATTAATTACAATAAACAATTTCAAAGACAACAATTAGCAACAATTATACTTTACCCAATATCTTTTATACAAACCCTAGTCCAATTTCATCAAACATAAATTTACAAAAACAAAATTAATAAAAAAAACCAAACCCTAGATCTAGATCCACATGCACATGAAACATCCATAAAATTAACTAATTGTTCACTAAAATCAAGCAACATGGACCAAATAAGGGTATGATCTTGTTCCCCTCCCTAATTTATTCTAGTACATTTAAAACTTGGGTCTAATTTGCTTCATAAGTAGCTCAAGCACCATAGAAGAGAGAGAAAAACAAAACTCTAATTACTCACTAACCAACCATTAAAACTTCAAAAAAAAGTGTGGAATAGTATTTTCTTACCTTCTACAACCTCTCCACCAAAGGATTTGAGACCAAAACCTTCCCCCCTTAGTAGAGCAATTTTTGAGAGATAACCAAGACCTCCCCACCTTTCTTTCATGGATTGGAGTGAGTGACCCGAGGAGTAAAAAGGTGTTGCAGCTGTTTTATATGTGAGTCATTTTTTATATGTGAGTCATTTGTAGGGGCGGCTGGTGATTGAGCCGCCCCTACAAATCGGAGCTATGTATACGGGGGCATTTGTAGGGGCGGCTCAATCACTAGCCATCCCTACAAATAGCAACTCCAGGGACGGCTGGTAATTGAGCCACCCCTATAAATCAGACCCCATTTGTAGGGGTGACTCGTATCACCAGCCGCCCCTGTTGTTCCATTTGTAGGGGCGGCTGGTGTCTAGGCACCCGAGCACGTCACTGTAAGGGCGGCTCTATCACCAGCCGCCTCTACAAAAAAATCAAACCGTTGCTAAAAATCATTTTTTATGTAGTGCATACATATCCAGGGAGCAGGCACGCGAAAGAGGATAGCCATAATTGGTCGACGGTTAAGCGTGCTAATCCTTTTCCGGGGTCAAATGGTCTATCGGCATGAGCATTAGAGGTCTATTTGGTTGCTGCTTTGACAGGCAAATGTCTGCCAAGTGCCAAGCAATAATCTAGGCCTCCAGCTACTCGAAATTGAGGACCTGGCTAGATTGCTGCTTGGCCGGACAAAGTTGCATGAGCGACAAAGCCAAATAAGCCTTGTAGAGCATCTTCAAGAGTTTCCAAAACCTTACTCCCAATCTTGAACTTTTGGCAAGATTGGAAAAAAAAACATCTCTGTAATAATTCCTTATCTCAACTCTCAATCTTTCTACACTAGGGAAAATTGATCCAATCGGGTAGAAAGATAACACACGTATATAATCAGCTGGTCTAGAGGTGGAATGACATGTGGAAGAATAAGGAGAAATGATAGGGTTTCCAATGCAAAAGGCGGCGGCCCGTTGCAGGCGGAGGGGGCGGCGGCGTTGCGTGCAAGTGGGGGAGACAGACTGTTCGAGAAGGGAACTGATTTGGGAGAGGGAAAGAAAGGCAAGGGGGTTCGACAAAAATAACATCAGCAATCGACCATCACGTGAGCCTCACGTGACATTCATGCCACGGTGGCAGCTTACTGTACATGCCACGTCAGATTTAATCCCCAAACAAAGGGGTCTGGGCCTACTATAAACCACTTAAAAACTTAATGGACTCAGAAATGCAGTTTGAGAGTTGATGGACCTAGATGACACACGACCAAAAGTTAATGGACCTATGATGCATTTTGCTCATTGTTTTATTTTGGAACTCTTGAAAATGCTCTTGTGTTTAATACCTACAACTAACAAAACAAATACTTATATTTGAGTTCTTTTGATTTTCTAACATAATACACATATATTAACCTTACACTTTGTATACAATTATGGCAAACTTATCAAATACTCTATATGTTATTCATATCCATAACTTTTTCCCCTGTGCATGGCACCTTTGTATGTCTTCAATTAATTTAGTTGAAACTATATTTGAGTTATGATATATCTTGTTGCACCCCATATCTCATGATGTCATGGATCTATATTTTGATTTCAAATTTTGGTCTTTTTAATTGCTATGTAAATTTTCATCTTAATGTTAACTTGAAACTCTTGTGCTTATAGTATCTTTTATTTAGAATTCTTTTCATGTACAAATAAGGACTTTAGGTCGTATATTGCACTCTTAGTTACTATTATAACACAAGCGGTTGTTTAAAGTTGCACCACTCAAGAATGATAGTGAATCTTGAAGTGAGATTTAGGTGGGAGCTAACAAGGCAAATCCAAGACAAATCTCAAAGAGTGGGGAGGTCATAGACCCATTGATTTGTACTAACCTTTCACACCGTTTAAGACGTTAAATTTTGGTATTAAAGTATTATGTGTGTGGTATTATTTTTTATAAAAAATAGGTTTTTACAGCTATATTATGAATATGGATATTACATAATATTTTAGTTAAAATACATAAATTTATCTGAAGTAATAACTCGCTTAAATTATTATCATAGGTCTCAATATAAAATTGTTTATTAGTGTCGTTGATATATGAATCGTTATGAGAAGTTTTCATGATCGGTAAAACATAAAATGTCAAGTAAATTACAGTGTTTGCCTAAAAACGGTCAGTAAACGGTAAATGGTGGTAAACTATTTTATTTAGGGAGTAAACGGAAATTAAACGGTTGACCGTTTAAACAGTCAAAAAATGGAAAAAACGGTCTAAACGGGCTAAACGGAACGGAGATAAACAGCATTAAACAGGCTAAACAACTGTTTAAACGGCTGTTTAGGTGAACACGAGGTAAATCTAGTTCAGTTTTGTATGGATAAATTTGTATACTTAAGTTTATTATATTTATAAATATGTACACTTGATATGTTACATGAATAAATATCTATACTCGGTTCTTTTCACATGCATAAATATATATACATATCAAAATAATTGATTTTTACTCGGATAAATATGTATAAATGCTAGAATACTTTATTTTTTACATACACATATATAATTATATGTATTTTTTAAAGTACAAAACCGTTTAGACCGTTTATCTTCATTTAAACACCGTGTAAACAACCTAAACGCTAAACGAATGGCGACCGTGTAAATACCGTTTACCGTTTAAGAAAACATTGGTAAATTATACTTAGAGGTTCCTAAACTATTACATTATTCTCATCAAATCCCTAAATTAAAAAATTGTAAATCTAGATACCTAAACTATATATAAGTACCCCCGAATCCAGTCCGTAGCAGCCATGCCACAACCCATTAAGCTAATGTTCGCGCTCCAGCGTGAAACTGACAGTCTGACATGTGGGTCCATAGCTCATATTTACACAGACGGTCCCTAAACTATATAATATGTGATTATCAACCCTGTTCCAAACTCTGAAATTGCTTATCCGAGTCCCTAATATGATCTATTTAAATACTCTAACCTCATTCCTTTCCAATATTTTTCTATTGGACCGGAGGTTCTGTTATTCCTTTTATTGTGCATAATGATGCGAATCAAGCTTTAATGAGTTTTAATAGGGCGCTACTAGCGTCCAGACGTTTAGACGGACGTGCGCGTCCGAACGCCCTTGTAGCCCGCCCCTGTCCGCCTCTCAACGCCCCGCGTGCGCACCCCACCCTTGTCATTATGCCCGTGGCTCCTTCCCAGCGACACTACTCCCCTCTCTTCGCGCGAGTGAGACCCCGGAGCTAGGATGAGGGCGAGCACGCCCTTGCAGGACCCCAGGCGCGCCACATGCCCCCGACCTCTGGCCCCTGTGCGCCCTATCCGCGGGCACCTGGCTCGCCGCGCTCCATCCCCTTGTGCCCGGGCCACGCCCTCATGACTCTTTGAACACGCCTTTGGAACATGAAACACTTGAATGTAACATATGTCTGAAGAAAACGAATCATTTGAAACATACACTTGAAACATATATGTGAAACATATGCAACATCTAGATAAAACACTTGCAACATAAAAACACTTACTATCACATAAGACTGAAATAGCTAAAATCATTGGAACATACTCTTACAACATGTGTGAAACATATGTAACATCCAAATCAAAAACGCTTGCAAACATACGTCTGAAAAATATATGAAATATTTTGAACAAACGCTTACAACATGCCTCTGAAATACTTGCAACATCTCGATCTACTTTTGAAACATCCACATGAAACACTTGCAACATACCTATGAAACATCTGAAACAGTTGAAACATAGACTTGCAACATACGTTTTTCACCTTTCTTCCACACGACGCAGCGCAGAGCAAGGAGGGGGGCAACTGGTTTTGTCCAGTCGGCAGTCGAGGATGGTGCCGCAGTCTGGCAGCGGCTAGCTGCCCCTACGCTTGGCCTGGGCCCAGCAAGCGATGGCCCCCTCTCCTAGCCGTCTGGCCTGGGCGCGGCGGAGGACGGAGCACGGCATGGCGCGATAGGGGACGGAGGCGGGGATGAAGGGCGCTGCGGGGCACGGCGGCGACGACACAGTAGAGTGGGATGGGCGGCCACGCTGTGCGTGCGCGGAGTGGGGAGAGGAGTGCGGAGCAGCGTGGCATGGGGACATATGCGGCCCCACCGCGCTGGAGAAGGCCACGGCGGCGAGCGACCTCGCGCCACCTGCGGCGAGGAGCCTAGCGCCGGAGAAGGGAGCAGCACTATCTTTTTCTTTGGAGAAGCTAACTGACGAGGGGCGCTTGATACGGCGGAGTGCGGGCATGCGACGTTTAGATGGGCGGACGCCCACATCATATCATTATCGATTTTAATATGCAGCGCCAAGCAGTTCCACGGATACTAGGTAGACACCCAAGCGACTAGGACAAACTTACATGGTTACATGCGGAGTCCCACGACGATTGCATATCCAGCGTGGAGAAGCGTAACCTAGTGATCTATCCGGCTCTACGCTGAGCAGATTGGCAGTTGGGACTGATATATCACCACACATTTTCGAAACAAATTGACAGCAAGACACATAGTTGGCGGTACAGTACTACAGTGCCTTAGCTAGGAGGCTAGGACTAATCAAGCACAACATGGTCGATGGATCTTAGATCGAGTGACCTGTAACCGGTCGCCTGCTGCAACTAGTATCTTAGTAGAGAAGAGGCCAAAGCAGAGTGCGCTGGCTCAACCATGCCGCTGACAGAGACCCCGGCCTTGGCCGGTGCGCCTGGTACGTGCATGTATGCATGCAAAGGTAGCTGGTGCCTAGCCTGTTTGGTTGGCTGGTTCGTATCGTTGCTGGTTTGTGAAAAAGTACGGCTGACTGGTTTGTGTGAGAAAAAAATATTATTCTAGCTAAAAATTTACTATAATTTACGATAAGCCACAGCCAAACGAACAGGCTGGAACACGTTTCCTGGCCTCTTCTGCCGCCGCAGTAGACAGTACGTGAGTACGTAGTCAGTAATACCTTGCAATAGTTCTCCATGGATGCATGCATGCTTGGAATTGAACTTTGCTCATGCCTTGTTTGGATACGCATGTATTTATCTCAATTCACATGTGTTAAAGTGGATTAAAGTGAAATTAAACTAAATTTCATTTCATTCCACTCCAAACGAGGCCTCGAGCTAGCTGACGCCGCCATGGATAAGCATGCGCATGTCGTATGTAGCCAATGGTCGTCATTGGCGATCGTGGATCGATACGGTAACGCATAGATAACAGTTTTGCGTTTAGATTGTACCAGTAGTGCCCAGTGAGCAGTGGAGTGGATGAACGTCCCTGCAGGCTGCAGCACACCGGCACCGGCACATGCGTGATTTGGAGCCTTGTGGCCCGACACGGCCGTGTGTGAAGACGACGAAACGACCCATCTCTGACGACTGATCGATCCATGTACTGCGGGCGGGGTAAGTACAGTACATTTGAATAATAAGCTTCTTCCCCTGCAGATCAGAGTACGGCCAGACGACATTATATTGCGGCAGCTTACTAGTAATACCAAGTTGAGGATGGCGAGGACATGCATGGCAGAGGTCTGTGTTTGCTGGGGAGAAGGACTTGTTAATGAGTGAATCTGAATGCCCAATTGCCAATTGCAGTGCAAATAAAAGGTGGCCACTGGCCGGGTTTGTTGATGCAGGTCCCTGTCTGAATTCTGATCTGATTGTGGTAGCTTGGGGCGGGGCCGGGGCGTGCGTGGTTGGTTAGTTGTGGGGAATCTCTACCTTACCATGCATGTGCCGAAAGGGGACCTTTGTCGCATATAGTTGAAGCATCTTCCTTCTTGCTCTCAAGGAAGTACCGCGAGTGCAAGTTACTAACTTTGTATAGCACAGATCAGGATCACTCTGACTTCATATATATATTTGAACTTGCAAGTTACTAGCAAGTGCAAGTTACTAACTTTGTTCTCAAAGAAGTACCTCAGATCAGGATCACATCTCAGGGTAAAGCCTAAAGTGTCCTTGACCCTTCATTTGTTTTAAGATCCACCAAGTATCCTTGGCATTGTGTCCTTGAGCTGGTAAACCCTTACATTGGTTATGGTATCATGTTAGCCAAATCTGATTATAGTTTAACAAATCAAATTAGCTAGAGAACGCAGGAAATGTTGCGTTTTCCCCTTCCACTTTAATATTTTCTTTTGGAAAGTACTACTCATTTCCATGCGCAGCATATCCATTTTGTATTGGGGATATACAATTAAGTGAGCAATATCTAAAAAATGTGCTTTCACGGAATACCAAAACAAAATTGTAATCCACTACAGTGTCAACGGAATGGAAGCATGGTGACCTTTTTTTATTTTGCAGTAAATAGTAAAATTGTACTAGTACTTTATGCGGCTTTGTTTTTGTTCAGAAAATGTACTTCTATCTAGTACTAGTAGGTAGACTAAATCATGGATGAAAAAGAACAGGTTTTGATGTGCAAGAAATGTTCTAAGCCTCTCAATTTGACTAACATAATTTGCTAGTGTCTTGAGATATAGTTCAAAGGGTACAAAAGTGTTATATACTCCCTACATCTCCAAAACATAAGATCACCAAAACAATTCAATATGAACATTTATCAATTAATGTTGTGGGGGACATTGCAAGAGACGGGACGAGGGCAAATAATTAATGAAACAACTCCTCGTTTCATTTGCACATCTGGCTTGTATATAGTACCTTGTATAGGTGCCAAGATTGGCAGGCTGAAGCAGAGGATCAAGTGGCAGTGCTCACGGAGATTCAGAGATAGGAGTACTATAGACAATCGACAACAAGACCCAAGGAGCACATAAATGTGCTACTTGTGAGCAGGGGAATCGTCAAAGAAGGCAGCTGCAAATCAATGCATGCAGAGCCGCAGTAGATTGAGGCTCTGCTCGGTTCATCTTGCACCAGCTCAGGGGCTCTTGTTGTCTTCCTTCCTGCGAGGCTGCTGCAACCAACACAAATCATTGCAAAGGGCTCATCTCATCTCATCTGGTCCCGTCAAGACTTTTGCCTCCAGGACAAGCTATCCATCCACACATGCGCCTGCCCATACATGTCGTGTACAGCCGGAATCCTTCTGTTTCCATTATCCAGGGCGGAGGATAATCAACAGGGCAGGGTTGGGCCAGCGTCTCAAGAAAAAGGATCCAGTACTCTGGAACCTAGCATCAGCATTTGTTTTTTTAAGGAGAACAGGCGGGGCAAGCCCCTACTGAGAATTGATTAATGAAAAGAGGGTACAGGTACAAGAGCTTGAGAGCTCAAGAGAAAAAGAAAGAGAGAAAAAAAGCCAAACTAGGGAGATTAAACAAGATTATTTAACCACGAGGAAATGAGAGGGAAATAGCTTCTTTTTGCGCGTACAAGTAACAACGCAAATTCCGTCTTAAACAAACTCTTTGATTCCTCCATCGAAGGCAGACGATGGTCGAAGATGAGGCCATTCCTTGCTTTCCAAATCGTCCAGCGCATGAGTATTATGATTCCATGAAGAAGGGCACTTGAAGCTGAGTTCTGAAGCTTTCTAGATTTTGGATGAAATCCAGGTTTGGGTTTATTCGAATCTGAAGCCAGTTCCAGCAGGCAGAAGCGAAGGGGCAGAGAATGAGCAAATGACCCGGTGATTCTTCATAGGAATTTAAACATAGGACACAGCTGTAGTCCTAGAGTTCTGTATTTTTCCTCTTGACTAGCTCTCTAGTGCTCAGTGTATCATTCAGGATGAGCCAGCAAAAGACCTTGTGCTTATTTTGACAGGAGTTGTTTCGAATCCATTCCAAGCCCTGTTCACTTTAACTTATCAGCCATGGTGTTTTTCTCTCACAACAAATCAGCATTAGCTGGCTTATAAGCCGCAGAAACCACTAGCCAAACAGCTGATTGAAGGCTTTGGCCACAAAGAAGGTTCATTCAGAGTTATCTGTTGGATCATTATCGAGATGGGTAAGCTGATTGAAAGCTTGTTGAGAGAGTGGCAAGTGAAAAAGAACAAGAAGATTCTCACAAGCTTAGCCAGCAGCCAAAGTTGTGGTCTGGATTTCACAAAGGAGAAAAGTTCTGGGAAGACATGCATTGACACCTTGTTATTCCACATGTCCAGCCAGAGGTAGCATGACCTTCCATTATTTATGTTGACCATGGCAATCCCTTTTAATTTGTCTAGTAGTTTCAAGGTATCTCTCCACCAAAATGAACCTAGATAGAGATCTTTTACTCCAAGCAGCTGATCAGCGAGCACCCTCAGGCCCCAATTCCTGTTATTTTATTTACATACACTCCCTCCAGTCATAAAGTCGCAACAACTTTTCATTTAGGACAAGATATAGTTAAACCTTGAAAACTACAAACATCAATAACTAGTAATTATTTGGTTTCAAAATGTGCAAGTTATATGTGCATTGTGTTCAAATACATACAAAATCTCTTAACATTTGAAGAATTCTAAAAGTATACTGCAAAAGATGTAGTGGTAAAAACAAATACGGTATGAAAAACCTTGTGAAATCAAATGTATCAAATAGTTGACAACAAGCTGCCTATGTTTCTTCGTGGAAACCTATTTTTTTAAGAGAAAGGTTATGGTTCACCTTCACAGGATCAAGGGAAGATCTCCATGTCTCGATTATGGACTGGTTCGCTTCGCTGAAAAAACAAGCTAAAACACTGTTCCGGCTGATTTGTTGTGAAAGAAAAACATTGTTCCGGCTGAAAAAACAAGCTGAAAAAGACGGATTATAAGAGAAGCGAACAGGGCCGTTGTAATTCCCCGGCTACTTGCTCTTAGCCTCTGTGGCGCCCCGATTATGTGCCAATATAGAGCACCACATGCAGGCAGTGGTCGGTCAGCCATGGGGCACAGGGCAGCTGCGATTGAAGACGCAAGAGGTATTCACAGCAGCGTGATGAAGGCAGATCGTGTAGTGTAGGAAAGCTTTTTTGCCGCTGGTAACCGTGCAAAGGAAGGCTTTTTGCTCGCGCTGAGTTCAATGTTGATATGGGGACTAGGCATGGCGGAGAAGATAACGTAACGCTCTCTACCGAGCATTCGGCCGACCGAGCGGGACGGATCCGCCTGTCCCCGTGCCTCGTGCCTTGCGTCCCCATCCGCACCTCGTGCCTCTCGCCGCGCTGCTCTCGTCTCGCGTCGCCCACGTCTCGCGCTACGTACAACCGAGGTCCGACCTCCGCGTCGTGGCATCGAGCTCCGTGTCAACAAGGGTCTATTGGGGGGCAGCGAGTAGATGAGTACATGTTACAATCGTATATTTCATGGGTTTCATATGTATGTTGTATATATTTTATTTAGATGCTTTAAAAGTAGATCTGGTGTTGTATATGTTGCAATGACTATACACGCATGTTGTAAGTATATGTTTTAAATGTTTCAGCGGTTGCACCAGCCAAAACTCATCTACGTATGATTGTAACATCCGCTGATGTACCTCATAGTTGGGATGTACCTTCCTCAGGTGTCAAATGTGATGTTGTACGTGGTCGTTCAAATCTTACCTCCGTCTCGGTACAATGAGAACGAGAAACGTACGTTGCAGGTGTTTTATCTGGATGTTGCATATGTTGCACTGGCTATACACGTATGTTGCAAGTGTTTTATCTGAATGTTGCAAATGTTGCACTGGCTATACGCGTATGTTGCAAGTGTATGTTTTGGATGTTCATCTGTTTCAAACGTATGTTGCAAGTGTTTTATCTAGATATTGCATATTTGCAGTCCCCATACACATATGTTCCAAGCGTATGTTGTAAATATTTTATTTTAGGCATATGTTGTAGTAAATGTTTTATGTTGCAAGTGTTTCATGGGCTGACGCGGCAAGGGGGCGCAAGCGAAGGTGGTCCTCTCGGGCATAGCGGTCCCCACGTGCGCACAGGAAGCGAAGCAGGTGTGACAGCATGCATGAAGCACAAAACTGTATCCATGGGCATGGCCGCAGGCGTGGAGCACGAGGCAAAGCGAAGTACGAAGCTGCATTTATGGATAGGCAATAGGTGCGGAGCATGAGGCGAAGCAGAGCACGAAGTTGTATCTATAAACACCCTAAGGGTATCATTATTAAAAACAAACGGTCAACGAACGACGCCACGTCCGGATGCTAGTCTCTCCGAGAAGATAATGACATTGCTCGATGGTAAAGACTCTCAATAACATATCGTGAACTACACGTTGCTAGTGGTTAGGACGTTGTCTTCTCCGTCATCCTTGATCAACCAACATACGAGAAATCGAGAATAACACATCGGAGACACAGGTGTAGGTGGAGCTCTTTCTTATATTCAATAAATTAGATCTAGATATTATAGTAGGTTAAGACTCATCCACATACATAGACTTTTCAGCGATAATTTTTGTTTCACTCTCCATCAACAATAGAGAAGCAACTCTCCCAGGTTTTCTTTCCAGGGAGAAGCCTAATCTATCTCCCTCAACTATTGTAGTCGTCCGGTTTTTCTCATTGAACTACAAAATCAGTTTTTTTTTACCTCCCTTAACTTTTAAAACCATTTATGTTTTTTTACAGCTAGGGTGGTTTTGTTGATGTGGCGCCACGTCAAAGGTGGTAAATCAGACTAAGCTGGAAGTTCAAGGAGGTAAATCAGGCTAGAAATATGTTTTAAAAATATCCAAAAAAAACATAAAAATATTTGTTTCAAAAAATTATTCAGATCTTTTCTTGAAAATAATGTAATTAAAAACCTAAAATCTGGTTCATTTTTAAAAACATTTACCTCAAAAAATTATGGAACTAGTTTCGGTTTTTTTTTTCTAAAACCATGCTCGATCTTACGGTGGCTAGCTTAAAATTTGAATCTGTCTAGCCAACAACAGGTTGTTTTAGCCCCTCCCAACAACCAGATTTTTCTCGTGCACTTACACTGTCTTATAACTATATTTACATCACCTTATTACTATACTTCCAACGATTTCTTCAGTGTAATTTATTGGACAGAGTGATGTAATTTAGGAATAACACAAATATATGTCAATTTTTTTAAAAAAAATATAAATTATTTCTATGGATTTCAAACATCAGAGAAATATATGTCAAATTGTTTAAAATACTTCAAAAATTTCCAAAAAAAATACAAAATCTAGACAAGCCGGCGTCCAGCGTCCCCGGTACTGTCGCAGGAGCGCAGCTGCAGCCACTCGAGGCTCCCGCACCACCGCCACAACCATACAAGCCCGTGGTCGCTGGAGCGGATGCTGCAAAGCGACAGCTTTTCGAGCGACAATGCCCTGCTGCCGGCCCCGAGCTCGAGCCCACGGAGTCAACGCTGGCGACGGAGTTAACGAGGGCGAACGACTTGAGGCGCGGCAACAGCTTGAGCCAGCGGAAGGACAGGGGGCGGACAGCGGTGAGGTGGAGCGACGTCAGACCGGAGAGCGCTGGCAGGCGGACAAGCGGCGAGCAGCGCGGCGGGGGAGACTGCCACCGGTACACTTCCGCTCCCCTGCCGCCAACAGATGCGCGGACGGACCAATCGTTTAGCAAATCTGCATGTCCGTCCGTCCTCCATCCAACGACCCAGAATCCGTATGTTTTGGGTCTTCAAAACATGCGGTTAATGTTTAGCAAATCTGTAAAAAAAATTGAATCTTCATGAACTCATTTTGATGCTTATTTGATAGTAGAAGTTCTCATTATCTATTATAATAAGTCAATGTTGATGGTTCGACTACGTAGAAGCGTCACTGAAATGTCATCACGACTACATATGTGGGATAGGGTGGGCGTTGGTCCTCTACCCTAGATAATTTTTTAAAGTAGTTGTGCTAACCTACATGGCTGCATGTCCCTAACGCACATACGTAGTCCTACCGATGCTCAACTGATGCTTTTATGTAATGAGACGACCAACATCGACCATATAATAGATAACAAGAGCTTCTACTAGTAAATATGCACCAAATGTGTTCATTGAGATTCAAACAATTTAAGCTAGACACCATAAGATAGAGCATAATTTTAGAAAAAAAATGTGAAACTAATTTCATAATTTTCGAATGTAAAACAAATTTTGTATGAATTTTCTAAGATTAAAACCAGATTTTAGGATTTGTAATTGTATTATTTTTCATGTAAAAATATTTGGATAAATTTTTTGAAAACTTATTTTATGTTTATTTTTCAAATATTGTTAGTTCGATTTACCTCCTGAACTTTTACCTTATCTGATTTACCCCTTTCTAACATGGCTTCACATTAGCAAAACCACCATAAAAACCATCTAAGATGAGAAACAAATTATTTTAAAAGTTTAGGAGGTAAAAAAAAACTGGTTTTACAGTTTAGGAAGAAAAATTGGATGACCGCTGCTCGAGGGAGGTGAACTTTCTTTGCTCACGTTCAATGTTTATCGGTGCGATGGCCTACAGCGGCCCAACTTGTGTGGCCCAGCAAATGTTGGTCTTCGTCAAGCTGGCCTGTATTACAGATAACAAAACTAGTGACATCAAAGCCCTATGCATCTTTCTGGCCCAAGCAATGGTCGCGACCCAAGCGAAGGTCCAGGACGAGGAGTGAACGAAGCTGCTGGCCTGTATTACAGATAACAAAACTAGAGCTCAATCCACAGAGCTTATCTTTTATCTTGCCAGACAACATATAGTTTTTATCTTTTAATAACGAGTTAAGCAGTATGATTATTCAGATTACTTGCAATTCACAACATTACGATTATTCCGGTTTGTTGGTCAATCGTTGATCAGCTAAGCACATAGAGTAAATTACAGTGCACAAAGTTGTTTACTGTGGGCGTATACGGTCCAAAGTAGGTGTATTTTGCCATGGCAGCACATGACGTGGAGGCAACGCACCACCCTGCCCCTCTCGCGTCCTCCTTGGGGTACACAATCACTTGCCTTGATCAATTCGGAAGAGGCAACACAGCACCATTATTCACACGGCATGGAAAATCCATTGCCAATTATGTATCTAGGACAATAGATCCCTCCGTTTTAAATTATAAGTCACTTTAATTTTTTTGGTTTATCTATTTTGCTATGTATCTAGACATATTATTATATCTAAATGTATAGCAAAATAAATGTACAAAAAAAAATCAAAACGACTTATTATGTTTAGACATAGCAAAATGGATAAACCAAAAAAGTCAAAACGACTATGGCTCAAAGCCTCTGACTAAAATTAACTGAGTTGGCATGAACGGAAGAGCATAGACAAGTACTCATTGACTGACACATCAAGAAATGGAGTTAACTGAATTGCAATAATAATATGTGCATAATCTGGTGCTCATTCGAAAGAACAGAGGACCCACAATGAAGCAGTGAGACAGCAGAGCACGGGAGGCTATTTCAACTCGATTTAGCTCGACTCAGTGATAACTGGTAAGTATCGATCAGCTCGGCTCGCTTTAGCTCGACGATCTCTTGGCTAATCTCCCCCGATAGAGCTTGTACTGCACAACACGACCAGGTGGCCCGCCGCTTGAGCACCCATCGCGCCAACGTCCACCGCTGACGCCCTGCACATGCCTTCACCACCAACAAGCAGAAGAGAGACACAACTCCATTGCTTGTTGTGTGTCACGGTTCAGGCTATTAACAAGGAGACACCCACGAAGAGCCCAAGAGCCAGGAGGACAAGGAAGCCCAACGTCCGCCTTGGCGGTCCAGAGTGATCTGCTGTTTCTCTTACAACTGTAACAGAGAGAGGGGGAAAAGCATCAGTAGAAAACAATTTGAAAAGCGCCGAACAATAGATTTCATATTATGATTTTGAGTTGTTGATTGACATTAGAAAGAAGCCTCAGGCCCTGTTTGGTTGAGCTGTGGCTGTGGGAAAAAGCTGCTGTGAGCTGTGAGCTGTGGAAAAGCTGCTGTGGGCTGTGAGCTGTAGAAAAGCTGAAAGCTGTTTGGTTAAACAAGTATAAAATATACCTTTTATCTTTATCTCTCTTGAAACAACTATGGAAGAGCTTTTTATTCCACCAATTTCGAAAAGCAGAAAGCCAAAAGCCAAAAGCAGGGTCAACCCAGTTTTCAAAAATGAACTACGGAAAAGCAGCTGCTTCTGAAAAAGCGCCCTCCAAAAACAGCCCCTTTGGTTGGGCTTTTGGCTTTTGGGGCCAAAAGCCAAAGCCAAAAGCCCAACCAAACAGGGCCTCAATGTCAAAAGTAGTCCAACAAGACTAGTTTTGCTACAGTACAAGTCAACCCAACTTAAACCACCGCACCATGAAGGAAAATTGTACTCAATCTTGGTGGTGTACTGTTTCTCCAGTTAGTGAATACTTGCAACCTTTGTTGTCCTCCAGACCTCGTTATCATCCTTCTTCAGTAATGACTTCCAAGGCGGACTTGTCCTTTGGTACCTTTCATGTGTTTTTACCCAAGGGGTTACATCAGATTCAACCCAGGTAACTGTTGCCGCTTGGATACAAGGATTCCCTCAAATAATGATCGTCGAAAACGTTGAGTCAACAGAGTCAGCTATCACATTTGCCGCTCACTCAACGGACTTAGATAATACAATATTACCATTAGAGAAAGAGAACTGCACACATGGAACATTATATAGTTTTCCATTGGTTGGCATCTGAGTGATTGAACAGTTACGACCGGCATAGACATTGTCTGTTGGTTAGTCGGTTTCTTACAGCCTCGGAGGATGTTTTACCCCATCTATGATCTCATCCCTTATGAAAAGTTGTACTCAAGCTACCTTGGTGGAGGACTGCTTTTCAAACTTTGTGAATGAACATGGAACCATTGTAATGAGTAGCTTTCAGAAGCCTGCAGTCTTGCGCTTGTCTTGGTTGGGGTCACATAGGCGGTGAGATGTGTCTCTAGATCACCGCGCGACCACCGAATCCCTAGTTACTTGTATCCAAATACAGTTTCAGTTCAGAAGTTGACATCGTAGCATTAGTAGTATTACATCTGGTATCAGGAGTCTAGATCTTGGTGCAGGCGCAACGTACGCGACTCCAAGTGACGATCTCGATGGGGAGGGGGCGTAGACGGCAGCCAACAGCGCGGCTCTGCTGGGGGCAGGACCGGTGGCGGAGGTAGGGGCGCCGCTCGCTCGGAGTCGAAGCGGCGGAGGCACGGGAGGGGAAGTTTTAGGAGAGAGAGGAAGGGTGAGATAAGTTTCTTTTTGTTTTTTGGGATTGGATGTGGAGCAAAATCAGGAGAACTAAAAAGAACCACGAGAGGCCATTTCTGGTGGAATCCGCTCTAGGCAATTCGAGCCACCGGATGTGAGATCAGACGACCAACGTTCAGCGGTGATGTGACCGCATGGGGGACCAAAAGTGGTATACCCTGTAGTCTTGGCACAAATGGCTCTGGCTCCGCCTGCGTCTCCTCATGAGCCACGGAAGCTGCCTGTTTGTAGCTTCATCGGGCTCCACCATAGAGATCAGAGCCTGGTCAAACGAGCCCTAAACTGCTGAGAACAGGCCCAATGCGGTGGAGAAAAGTTGGTAGTTCCAAGAAAAAGCTAATCACCACGTAGGTACTTATGCTACAAGCGGGTTTGAGGCTACACCACTGTGCAATGCAGGCATTACATGCTAGTTCTTCGAATCTGGGTCCACTGTTCTCTCACACGCTCACATACGTCGCTTTCAACTGCTCCACCTTCTGTCCCATGTCTCTGCTCTCTCTGCCAAGCCATCGACGCCTTTTCAGAAGACTATCGGCCAGTTTGCTAGTCAGTTTTTGGACTAATAAGCCCGATTGATACTGGTTTGTTGTGAGAGAAAAATATTAATAACTCGAAGCAGCTATCCCTCTCATTCTCTTCTCTATCTGGCATCCGAACCTGGATTGATGGGGCTAACATACACCTACGTGGAGGGTTGGGCATGGCCTGAGCGCCGCGAACGGTAAAACCAGTAGTACAAGCTGCAACGTCGCGCCATTTTATATTCCGTGACGTAGTAGGTCCCACCCGCCGAAGCGAGCGAGAGGGGAAAGCCGTTTCGCAAGGGAGATTCCAAGTGCCAGCCGTACTGACACATTGACCATGTCCCCCTCCGGCAGTCCGGCCTCCTCCACTGCCAGATTCCATTCCTCCATCCCATACTCCTTAAAATTACAAACAAAACCATTTAGGGACCCGTGTATAAAACTCTTACAGCGCGATCGACACTGGTACGGTATTCTCGAAATTCTCCTGTCCCTGCCCAAAAAGCTCCTCATTCTCGTAGCAGCGTGGAGTAGTGGGTGGCGGAGGACGGGAATAAAAAAAAAAAGAGGGTCGGGGCGGGTGTCATGGCGCTGCTGCCTCCCTAGCCTGCCCAGCCTCCCCCTCACCGAGGAGAGACCGAGACAGAGAGAGCAACAACAGGACACGGGAGAGAAGAGGTCCATTTCCGCGTCGTCTCCGCCCCGCAGCCCCACCCACCACATGGCCGCGCTGCCGGGTGGGGCCCACGCCGCCGGCGCCGCGGACCCGATGCAGGTGGACCAGCCGCTCCCCGCCGACGCCAAGGTGAGCGGTTTTTTTTTTCCTGTCCACCCCCGCTGCCGTGTGGTTCCGGCGGCCCGGAGCGGTCGCGCAGGCCTCCCGGATCTCCCCGCTCCGCCCCCCGCGTCGTTTTTGGTGGTTCCCTCGCTCGATCCGTCCGTAGATCTGCTCCGCGCGCGGCGAGGCGAGGCTAGGTCTAGCTGCGTGCCCCTTACGCGCGATTTCTCTTGGAGGAGGAGGAGGAGGAGGAGCGTTGCTTGCCGGGGAGGAGAAGCGCTGCCTCCTGGTTCTTGCGTGCGCGCTATGCAAGCTTCTCGCCCCCTGCTTTCGCCAGACTGCTTGGCTTTAGCATGCCGGCTTGGGTCGCCTTTGCATACTGGTGTAGTAGGTGATCATGACTGTGTTCCAAATGAGGAATTAAACTAGGTAGTTACTTTTTAGATGATTAGGACAGTTAATCTCACTCTCCTGTCTAAGCCATGGTGTGATTAGCAGGTTTGTGATGTATGCTTTGTCTTGTTGTGATTTCAGTTGTGTGGATAAGGATTTCCTGAGTTGTTGAGTTTCCATTTCTAGCAAGCCTAGTTTGTGTGAATTAGCAATAGTTGGGTGGCTGTGATTCCCCAATTCTACAACCTTGTGCTGTCGGCTATGTGCAGCCACCTTTTCTTATGGATTTTACTTTGTGACAGCATGCTGGTTCTATGATTGAAGGGAGTGACCCAGTCACCGGTCATATAATCTCGACAACTATTGGAGGGAAGAATGGAGAGCCTAAAAGGGTAATTTTCAGGGGACCAAAAGTCACATGACATTATTGACTCATGCATACAGCTTTCTTTCCTAACTTGGGTTGGGTGCTTTTCTGCTTCTTAGACTATCAGCTACATGGCAGAGAGAGTTGTGGGAACTGGATCATTCGGAATCGTCTTCCAGGTAAAGTGATGGTTGCTTTGCTATAAATCTTCCAAAGTTTTTCTGTTTGTAGTTACCCATTACCCTGATTGTATTGTCTGCGTGTACATTTAGGCAAAATGTCTGGAGACTGGTGAGACTGTTGCGATTAAGAAGGTTTTGCAGGACAAGCGCTACAAGAACAGGGAGCTGCAAATCATGCGATCTATGGATCACTGCAATGTTGTTTCCTTGAAACATTGCTTCTTCTCTACCACAAGCAGAGATGAACTTTTCCTTAACTTAGTGATGGAGTTTGTTCCTGAGTCACTATATCGTGTGTTGAAACATTACAGCAATATGAACCAGAGGATGCCGCTTATTTATGTTAAATTATATACCTACCAGGTAAAAAGTCATTTATACTCTTTTGGAAATTCTGCTACTCTTTATTGTTAAATTTACCGTAGATTGAATGTGATTTTGTTTTTTCTTGGTCCTTTTATGCAGATATTTCGAGGTTTAGCCTATATTCACACAGTACCTGGAGTTTGCCACAGGGACGTGAAACCACAGAATCTTTTGGTATGGCCTGTCCATATTTTTTTAATTTGGTTTCACAAAATCTTAATTCTTAATTTATCTGAATCTAAAAGTCACTTCATTCATTATAGGTTGATCCGCTGACTCACCAAGTGAAGATATGTGATTTTGGGAGTGCCAAAATGTTGGTAAGTTGATGCAGTCCTGTAGCTTTTCTACAGCTAATACCATATCTTTTCTTTATTGTTCTAAAGAAGGCATAACAGTGCAGTTTGTTTTGCATACATTGTTTTTAGTGATGAAGTAGCTTCTTTTTGTTATTATAAAAGTTTCTATCTATGGAAAAAATTCCTTACACACCACTGAATAGATGAAATTCCTCTCTCTGAGGATATGTGACTCAAATTTACGTATGTGCTTCAGTGGCACAAAAGGGATTAGAGAAGAATCCAGTGTTCCACCAGGCCTGCCTCCTCTTTTGCTGCTTCTTTAATGCGGGCCTATTCGTTTAACGTAGTTTTGTTGCTTTTCAAGTTTCTGAATATATAGAATACATATTTTACTCATTTTAATCCTATTTTAATTCACAATTTGATCAGGTCAAAGGTGAAGCAAACATATCATATATATGCTCGCGTTATTACCGTGCTCCAGAGCTCATATTTGGGGCAACCGAGTACACAACATCAATTGATATTTGGTCAGCTGGATGTGTTCTTGCTGAGCTGCTTCTTGGCCAGGTTAATTTCTCTTCTCTGCTTTTCCCACAGATTTCCTGTGGTTATGTATCCATCTGGGCAGCAAACCTAGAACTATACACATTTTTGTTAAAATGATTTTACCAGCCTCTCTTCCCTGGTGAAAGTGCTGTGGATCAGCTTGTTGAGATAATAAAGGTACTTGGTTGTTTTGCAGACTGCACTATATTAGTTCTAAAGAAATGTGCTAACTATTGTTTTTCTGTTTCCATGTATTGAATGGATTTGCTTTGCTGACAGGTTCTTGGTACTCCAACACGTGAGGAAATCCGATGTATGAATCCGAACTACACCGAGTTTAGATTTCCTCAGATCAAAGCTCACCCATGGCACAAGGTATGTGAAATTTATTTATCACGTTATTTCATTGAATGATACATAAATTAAACTAAAATACCTCTACTGCTGCAGATTTTCCACAAGCGGATGCCTCCAGAAGCTATAGATCTCGCTTCACGTTTGCTCCAGTATTCACCAAATCTACGATGCACTGCTGTGAGTTTTTTCTGCCTATTTGACTGATTCTAGTCAACTAAAGAGGCCATCTACCTATCAATGATTGCAAAGCTTAGTTATGACATTAATTGTTTCTTCCTAGTTGGTTGGTCATGTCGACCCATCGCTTTCTATTCTAGCTGTTAAATGTTTCAACCATCTCAGTTTGCGTGTATAAAGCTAGAACTGATGATTCATTCTATTAAAAAAAAAACACTAGTACCAATGATTGGATATGATGGCGCCATATCCTTTTCCTTTCTATCCTCATAAATGGTGTACAAGCCTTTACCTGATATCCTCTGTAGCAAGACAATGCTTCACTTTATACCATCCAAAATGGATTTTTCTGTAAGCTTTTCACCTCTTGGAGTCTGTGCCAAGTGTTAAAAAGGAACCATGGAGGTCTTTGATTGCCTTAGGCCTTGTTTGGATGTTGTCGGATTCACCTCAATCCACATGTATTGGGGTAGATTGTGGTGGAATTTAGTTCAAGTTCCACTCCAATCCACCCCAACACATGTGGATTGATGTAAATCCGACTACATCCAAACAAGGACTTATCTGGATTACCTTTGTCGAGACTCAAGAAGTCAGGAGGCTGTTAGCCTTTATAGAGTCAGATGCTTGTACTACTCTCCGCTGGATTTCAGTTCGGCACTGTAATTCATACCTTGTGAAATTTCCTCTCCTTGGAAGTGAAATTACTGGACTTGAAAAGATAACAGCATTTAGAGTGTCTTTTTTAAGAGGACAATGTTGTAATGCATCAACCATCAAGTCTGAGATGCCTAGCCTAACCACTCCTGCTTTCCTACATTGTGTTGATTTTATTGCTAATTTTGGTAACTCCTGCAGCTTGAAGCGTGTGCACATCCCTTCTTTGATGAGTTGCGAGAACCACATGCGAGGTTGCCAAATGGACGGCCATTTCCTCCACTGTTCAACTTTAAACAAGAAGTAAGTAGTTTCAAGACTGATACTCATTAATGCTTTGCTTGTGCTTTACTATTAACAAACTAGGCAAAGCATGTGGGGAACTGTAGTTGCGTTTGACTGAAATGGTAATTTCAGCATGCGTTAAACAAATGTCCGTCACAAAACAGCTGAACATAAATGTCTGTCTATAAGTGAGATACCAACATATTTGCCTATTAATTTGCAGCTAGCAAATGCCTCCCCAGAGCTCATCAACAGGTTGATCCCAGACCATGCTAGGCGGCATCTTGGGCTCACTTTATTGCCCACTACCGGACCATAGGCGAAGGCTCTATGGTGTTTAAACCTTGCTCTTCTGATGCTTCGTTGTGCCGAAGGCAACCTGCATGTTCCTCACATTCAAGGTGTAGAATCTGACCATTATTGGAAAGCCAAACATGAGCTGGCGCCAATGTGTTGCATAAGGAGAGGTGGTATGTTCGTGCAGCCAGCCTTGGTCACTTGTTTTAATGCAAAATCTGATTTTGCCTAAGTAGTGACAGGGAAAGGGTTGGTGTATTGTTAAGCTATTGAAGGAATTCAATCCCTGCTATTGTATTACTTTCTCCAACGTTAAACGTTGTAGTGCGCCTGTAAGTGTTCCATATCCCCTGTTGTCAGTCGGTGTAATTCTGTAAATGTTATTAATGGAAAATTATATCGTGCTATGGTAATGATCGACTCTGTCCCCTTGCCAATTCCAATCACATATCCCGTCTTGTAAACAAATTTTTGTTTTCATTGTTAGTCGTGCTGGTCGGGGAACTGTAACAGCTGCTTCCTGCAAGAAAGTTTTGATTCTGAGTGGTCTATCATTTTCCTCGCTATGAGTTTCCGACTCCAAATTCCAAGTTTTTTCACTCTCTCTCCATTACATCAATTTTTGGATACATGCATGGAGCATTAAATGTATGTAAAAAAAATAACTAATTGTACAGTTTGGTTGTAAATTACGAGACGAATCTTTTGAGTCTAGTTAGTTCATGATCGGATAAAGTTTGTTAAATATAAACGAAACGTGCTACAGTGTTTAGATTGTAAAAATTTGTAATCTAAACAAGGCCATAGTATGGATGATCTAATCCTGGATGAACTGTCATCCTAGAGTAGCATCAGATCGGCATGTGTCATGTGTGCAAAGGCAGAAGAGCCAACACAGATATAATGGGGGAATAAAAGGTACAGGTGTGCGCGAATGGGTTCTGTCGGCTACGGCGGGCAGTGGCGTGGTCCATGGGCGATTGATTCTGTTCGTTACTAGTGTGGTTGAGCAGGCCGCCATTTATTCGCTTTATTTGTCGCGGCGCCGACACCGTGATACACCTGCTCAGTTTTCTGTCTCAACGGCATTTTGCAGTTGACTTGAGTTGCTAAAGCATACTCTTAGTCGTCACGATTTGCGTGCCGATAATTTTAATTTAATTTATAGCAAATACGTATAACATTTCTATGTCTAAATAAATTTATTATAAAACTAAATTCAAATATCTATCAATGATACTAATTATGTATTATAAATATTAATATTTTTAATATATATTTAGTCAAAGTTATTTCTCAGGAAACGAAAACGATGGACATTTAGGGACGGAGGGAGCACCGTTGTTTTGTTCCTTGTAAAGGTTTCTTGAGTTCACACTGGCTATTACTGCCTTGTATCCCTGCATAATTTTCAGTATTCTATGGTCAATAGTCACGGTACTGACAGGCTCAAATTGGAAATGAACGGCGCTGCAGGTTTCAAAGTGAGCAGGTGAAGCCATATAGATTCCGCTAATTGAGCATATCGATATATGGGACCTCAGGACTCAAGCCAGGATTACAGTGTGTGTCTATATACCACCAGAGTGGAAGGAACCACAACGAATGCTCGGACGGGGGAGCACTTTTGGCCAGGTGAAAGAGGACTCAGAGCCGTTTTCTATGCTCCGAGGTGAAGATGTGATTTGAGACTCTGGCTTTGGTGCTGGTGCAGATTGAATAGGAGTCGCACCATAAATGACTTTAATCTTGTGGGAAAATACATCCATGAGGCCCTACTCAAGTCAAGTTTGGCAGGGTTTTTTTTTATGACTCTGGCTCCTCTAAAGAAGCCGGAATCATGGGTTTCTAGTTCATTTTTGGAAGAGAAAAACAGCTCCTAATATATAATATTTCTTAGGAGCTAGAACCATTTAGCGAACAGAAACCCTCCCAGACAAGGTCTTGGTACCCATAAAATGCTGGTCTCTAGGCCTACGGTACTGTGAGCGTGTCTACATTGTGTGCATGTATAAGAACACGAAAAAGCGAGTCAATCAGAAGTTGGTCCTACCACTAACAAGCATTTTGTCAAACAACACAAATACATTTTGTGCATGTATAAGAACCATGCCATCTACTTCGATTATCCAAATTGGCAAGAATTTGAGCTTCTAGCGACAATTTACTTGCAGCAAGTAGTTCGTGAATTGCAAACCGTAAGCTGTATAGGACATCATTACAAGTTACAACATCCAATATGACATTTTTGACTACTAGTAAGATATATGAAAGAAATGTTGATTTGATTGCAATATTTAAATAGTCAAGGAATCATTATCTTAAAAGTAGTCAAGGACATGCAGTATCAAAGCTCATAATTTGACTAGCGATTTCTGTGAAAGATGATAATTCGACTAGTAATTTCTATAAAAATGCTTCAATCAATTTTTTTTAAAATAACCTATTTTGGTAGCATTTTTTCATGAGGAAAATTATGTACTTCCATTTTTTTAATGTAAATCTAGAATCACCTTTTAGACCAGAGGGAACATTTAGGGGAAAATGGTGTCTCATATAATCTATGCATTAATAGGAATTTTGAGCTGATCGAACAATAAATTAAAGATAAACTTGTGAGTCAACAAGGAGCATAACAAAAGATGTACCAAACCAAGAGTAGGCATGAAAATTATGTCAACAGAGGTGGAGGTTCACGTTAATATGAGATATGAGAAGGAGGGGGGGGGGGGGGGGGGGGGGGGGGGGGTGGATAGTACACACAGATTTTCAACATTTGTGCCTAAATAACAAAAACATTTGAGGACGGGATAATGAGAAAAGCAGAGAGAGAAACACAACATTTGGACTTTCTCAGAACGAACAAACAACCGTTTGATGGGGAATTGGGGATAGGAAAACAGGAAGGAGCAAGCTGACGAACAAACACGACAAAAACGGTCAAGGAGGGCAGTTGGGGTACTTGGCAGACCGGAAGCGCCAGTTCCCTGGGGCCAACCCTTCCAAGTTTCCGTCCATCTCGAGGAATAGAATAGGATCTCCCTCTTTTTCTTACTACTCCTTCCCAGTCTTCTGTCCTTAGGACCGGCACACCCAGAAAGAAAACAAAACCGCGGCGACAAAAAAGAAGGGGAATCGAGTCCGGGCGCCAAACACTGGGCACAATTCCCCACCCATCCTCGCCAGCCACCCGTCTCCACTCCACTTCTGACTCCCCTTAGACGGTCTCCAACGGATCGGACCCAAAAACGACAGGCATATCATGCTTTGGCTACCGCACAGTGAAGGGGCACGGACCCAAAAAATGACTTCTTCCAACAGCCGACGCAAACGAGGAAAGCTCCCGTCGCCTCATCTTGCTGGAGCCGGACGCCGCTGGGGCCGAGCATCGCCGGAGCCGCGCCACCGAGCGCCGCCATCCGCGACCATCCGCGACCCCTTCCTCGGCCGGCGGCCCTACGGCGAGCGCGCCCCCTGGCGGCGGCCCTGGGCGAGCGCCCCCTCCCCCTCTTGCCATAGAGCACCTTGAGCGCGTACGTAGGGCCGCCCCGTCCCGCGGTGACGCACCATCCACACCATCCCGCCGGCGCCGCTGCCGACGCGGCGCACGCGCTCCAGCTCCGCGAGCGGGGGCGGCTGCTGCTGCTGCGCGGCGCCTGAAGCGGGGACGCCCGGCGGGGTGGGCCCTCGACGGAGGCAGGGACTGGTGGGAGAGGGAGCGGGACGGCGAGGGAGGTGGCGACCTCGCGCTGGGGCATGGGGAGGGTGAGATCCGGGCGGCGGCGCGCGCGGCTCGGCGTGCCGGGCTGCTGCTGGGTCGGCAGGCTGCCCAGACGCATGGTGTGGACGGGGTGGCGAGCGCCCCCTCCCCTTTTGCGTCGTCTCTCCTGGACGACGTTTTTTTGCGTTCTCGCCGGCGTCGGACGCAAAATGGGTTGCTGGTATGGGTGTTCGGTTGGAGCGTGATTTTGACATGCAAAGGTACTGTGCGCCACCGATTTTGCGTTTGAGTATTGCTATTGGAGACAGTCTTAGGCCTCGTTTAGTTTCAAAAAGTTTTTTCAAAAAGTGCTACAGGAGCATCACATCGAATCTTGCGATATGTGTATGGAGCATTAAATATAGACGAAAAACTAATTGCATAGTTTGGTTGAAAATCGCGAGACGAACGTTTTGAGCCTAATTAGTCCATGATTGAATACTAATTGCCAAATAAAAACAAAAGTGCTACAGTAGTCAGATTCTCAAATTTCACCCAACTAAACAAGGCCTTAATCACCCGCCTGCCCTGCCTCTTAATTAACGTAATCTACTCCACCCGCGCGCCTTAATTAAAACCCCACCCTACTAATAATAACCTAATCTCCTCACTAAGTCGCTAATCTACTCTACGCAGCGGTGCCGATTTTTTTAGTCTTTTTTGGAAAGTTTTTTTTCACAAATATGCCCCTAGAGGTATGCTTTCAAAATCTGGACCCTTAGCTCGGCGCCATCATTGGTGACGCCGAGCTTACACGTCTCAGCGCCATAGATTTTGGCGCCTAGGTCTTGGACTCAACTCAGACGTGGCGGTGACTTGGCAGACACCTTGACGCCGTAGATCTTGGCACCGAGCTTGGCGCCGTGGTTATTGGCACCCAGAACAGCGCCGAGGTGGTGTTTTAACCCAGTGCCCAACCTTCCTGCCCCGAGCCTTCTTCCTCTTCTTTCTCCTCCCTCTCGGGTTTTTTCTCTCCCCACTTCGCACTACCTCACGAATCGGCATATTGGATCTTGAAAACTTTGATTTGATCCATAGATCTTCAGTATATATTAGTCGGATTTTTTAACTTAAGAATCGTCATTACTTAGGGTTTCATGCAATTTTAATATTTATATTATACAACCATAGGATGCCAAGGCGTGAAAAAGCTACCAAACCAAGGTAACATCAGCGCACGTTGTTATGATATGGGTTTATTGTTGTGGATCAAATGGGAAACCCTAGCTGTAGGGTTTAATGTTAATTGCTTTCGGTTCTTAGAACGAAAATGGCTAAATTATAGTTATGGCCGAATGACCAAAAATGCCTTCGATCCATTGCCTCTGCCTAGTGGTGTTCTAGTTCCCATGTGCTTTTGCGGCGATCCTTGCAAGGTAGCCAAGTCCGATAAAGAGGACATGTATAGGCAGAGGTATTGGATGTGTTCCAATTTTGTGTTTGAGCCTATACTTCGTCAGTGCCGCATTAACAAGATGATGAGGAGTTGATGTTTGTGTCATATGACATCTTGCATGATTTTTTTATTTTGTAACAATTGCATTTTTTGCAGACCCCTCCACCACTCTATGATTTTGAGCAGTGGATCGACACTGAGATCAAGCCTGAAGACATGGAATGGATGCAGAACTGTTGCGGTGGGAGATAGAGGACAAGGAGATGATAGAGAAGAGACGCAGAGAGGAGGCTGCAAAAAAGAAGCACAAGAAAGAGGAGAAAAGGAGGCGTGTTGCTGCGTATAGGGAGAAGAAGCTTGAGCATGCACGCCGAGCAAAAGCAATGATGGAGGAGAATCCCGATGCCCTGAGGAAGGAAAAGTGGCCTCGTTGCACTCAGTAGTCTCCATACTTGCTAGTTCTATGGTTTATTCATGAACAATGTTGTCTACTGTTGGACTTTTTATTGTGTTGTCATGTAATGCACTTTAAGTATGGATATGCTTAGGTCATGTACTGCGTTATTTAGTTTGTCGGCACGTACTTCTAGTATTATTGTGTTGTTTAATGTGTTATAGTATTAGACTTTTCATTATGTAGTTGTTTTTATTATTTGTGGTCATAATATTTAGTTTAATATTGTGGACGTAGTGAAATGTGATCACGTGTTGTAAACAAAATCTAACAAAGTAGGGCATTATATAATTCAACACACAAAACACATGAAATAGCATGTGAGAACATGTACTGAACTAGGGTACAGAGGTCCTGAACTAAACCTAACATGCTTTAGGTAATTGAAACGAACAACAAGCACAAGAAATGGCATGTGAGAACATATACCAAATAAGGGTACATAGTTCTGTCGACTAAACCTAACATGCCTTAGATAATTAAACCAAATAACAAACACATGGATGTGCCATGTGACTAAGATAGGGTCGTCCCCCCCTTTCCTCTATATGACCCTTCAGACATTCCTAGTCCAACGAAACCGAATACTAGTTTGGTTTTTCTTTTGGTTAGCAATGTATCCTAGAACGCATATATATAGGCGGAGGCAGGTTTGCTAGCCGTTGTATTATGCTGTAAATGCTCATAGAAAGTCTACTCAGAATCACTAAAAAGCCTACATCGTAGAACACTGGAGAGCCTAGATTCCATGACTGAAAAGCCTATTCGATTTTAGACTTCAATCACTATTTCGAAGGACATTGAAAAGTCTATTCGACGGTGACATGACAAATCACTGTAAAGGCTATTTCCCCTAGATTTCATGACTGAAAAGCCTATTCGATTTTAGACTTCAATCACCATTTTGAACCAAAAAAACTAATGTCGCTGATTAATACGTATTTTAGGCAGAAAATTTCACCATAATCTCCCCTATTTTTTTATGCCATCCATACACAAATATGAGATGAATATTTAACCTCGATAAAACATGTACAAACATACAAATATATGCCACATTCATCTGAAACCATATACATGATCATATTAATAGTCCACACAGTCTATAATTATAGTCCATAATAGTTCATATTCGATAATAATAGTCCATACATTCCACAATAGTTCATAATGAAAGTCCACAAAGTCCATAATACTATATAATAACATCTACCACAAACCCTCACTGCCTCCTAGTCTTACCCTTACCCTTGTGACCAAGAGCGTCGGTACCTAGAGTGTAAGGGTCAGGTGGACGGCGCCGCCTAGTGCCTGAAGGCTATGTAGGCTCAGTCGAGGGAGCGTCCTGAAGCTAAGACGGGCCAAGCTCCTTGTTCCTCTGGTCCACCTCGTCGTCGTCCTCGTCCTCGTCCTCGTACACAATGCCTATGGACCCTATAGGTGCTTGGCTAGATGAACCTAAGCCTCCTCTACCTGTGGAAGGAACGTGCATGTCTTGCGTCATGGCTGTCCTGCAACCACAACGAGCAGCCACACTGTGTAGTCGACGTGATAGTCTCTATTGTACAAAATAATGTTAATGGAAAGAATTTAACGTATTAATAATATATTTCAAAGAATATAATGAATCTTACGTCTAGGAAGCTACGCGTGTCGTCGTCCCTGACTCTCGGACGAAAGCGCTTAATGTCTTTAACCGAGTATTTAAGGGTATTGCCCTGCAACCAAGTTCACAGTAAGATTAGGGTGGACATTGAAAAATGAGGACGCTACTAATCTAGTACGGAGTACTAGTTAATTCCTGATCAGTTCCTCAACTCCATCTGTTGTACTGAATTATAAGGATGCTACGACTCGAAGGTGCCACTAACTAAAATAGAGACCTCAAACGCAGAATGTATTGGTATGCAACTTAACATAGACAAATAAGGCAATTGATTTACCACTCTGTTCAAGATTGGTCCTGCCTCCACCTGTCTTCCTATACGAGTAGTTTGGTCATACGCCATGTCTTCATCGTCGGAGGACTCAATGTCGGCATAGTCATCTTCTGTCCATTGTAGCCTCAGCCTGCAACATATCGCACGTTGGTACCAAGCTTGGTAGCCCCTGTACTCATGGTTCATGTGTGGCTCGTTGTTCTCATCCACGTTGTTATGCAACAGCTCCCATTATTCAATGTAGTACTAGTGGTGCTTCTCCCAATAAAAAATCTTCATGTTCTTCTAACGATCCAACCTGCACGTCATGTAAGATGTTAGTTTCTGGCAGGTATAAAATTGGAATGATGGCGCCTAAGTGAAAGGTCCTAATGGCTAGAGGAGGGTGAATAGCCTAATAAAAAATTCTACAACAACACTTAGCAAACCGGTTAGACAATTATGAGGCGAAGCAAGTGTTGCGCTAGCCTACTAAAATTGCAAGCCACCTACCACAATTCTAGTTTATATAATTTCTATCCACACAATAGCTAAGTCACTACACTAAGTTAGTGTGCTCTCAAAGACTAGCTAAAGAGCCACACTAACCAAACTAACAAGCTCTCACAACTAGCTACACTAAAGAGCTTGACAACTAGTTTGCGGTAATGTAAAGAGAGTAAGCAATTTGTTTATACCGCCGTGTCGAGGAAGGAGCCAATCAATCACAAGAATGAATCCCAATGAAGACCAATCACCTTGGAATCAAATGATGAACACAATGATTTTTTACCGAGGTTCACTTGCTTGCCGGCAAGCTACTCCTTGTTGTGGCGATTCACTCACTTGGAGGTTCACGCGCTAATTGGCATCACATGCCAAACCCTCAATAGGGTGCTGCATGTAACACCCTCGGTGTTACGTTGTACTGCTTTGTTAAAACATCACATGAGCATCACATTTATGTGCATATGTGTATAACATGAATTATAAATCAATGTTCGGCATTTGAAACATTTATAGGAAACAAGAAAGCGAATGTTATGTTTCGTGTCACATAACGTTGTTTAGCATTCTAATCAAATTCTTGTCAAAACAAAAATGTTATAAAATGTTTTGCGAACGGCGATAAAACATGTGCGGTCGTGGGCAAGGATAGTTAGCTAGTACATCCAGTAGGTCGAAATTGGGATTCGACGCGAAACCATTTGCAGTTAAGTCATTCCACGTAGGTTTGAAAGAAGGTCGACGAAGCCACCTTTGGCAATATTTGTAGAGTGATCGGCTTAGGAAATGGTACGATATCTTGACTCCGAATGACAGCCCAACGTACCCTCTTGTGCATCGCACAGTTGGTTTGGCTTTTGGAGCATCGTGTACAAGTTTTCAGGCTGCTTTAAAAAGCATGCACGGCATATGACTTAGCTCTGGGCACGGTCACCACTTGGCCTGGCACGCTGCTGGCTTGCCAGCGCACTGCCGCGCCGGCCACGTCCATTGCCGCACCAGTCGTGTCCCACTGCCGCGCCTGTGCACGCACATGGCCTTTGCGCTGCGTGCTAAGGCCGCCTGCCACCGCTGCTGCTCGTCTATCACCGTGAGCTGACCACGACCACTACCATTGCTCGGCTTGGCGCTGCTGCTGGTTCGCCCATCGCGTGCGCGCTGAAGCGCCGTTGCATCCTCACTGATGCCGTGTTGCACCGCACGCACAAGCTGGCTGCTGTTGCCTTGGCTGCTTGCTGCCCTCGCCGGCGCGCGGGTCATCTCGCCGGCTGACGCGCTGCACCCAGGACGCCGACCGAGCTCTGCCGTGCCATGTCCTGCCCTGCTTTGGCCGGAGGCGCACCGGGTCCCACGCTACACGCCGCCAGTGGCCACGCACGATACTGCTCCATTGACTCCCCTTGGCTGCTCACGTGGAGGATGACAGCCTGCTCCGCCATCCCTTCCACATCGCATTGCACTGTCCCCTTTGTCTGGTGCTACCCGCTGTGATGCCGTGCCGAGCCTCATCGGCTTATAGCCATGGCCGTGCGGACAGTCGCCTAGGGCACGTCCCGCTGTCCCCCATCATGGTGTGTGTTGGCTTGTTGCATTGACATCCGCAGCCGGATCGAGCCAAGCCACGCCAGGACCCCCCTGCCTCCACTATCTCCATGGCCACCGGGGCGGCTCTTTCTAATTCACCATGGCAACAGTGCCTTGTTTCAAATTGAGCACGTCTTTGACTCCGCTAGGTAGCCTACAGTCCTACCGACCCCACATCGCCGCCTGTAGCTCTGTCCTGTACTCCAATTTTGAAATGCCATGCCATCAGGTCCATAAGACCAGGGTGGTCTACGCCGTCGGCTAACTGCACAACCAAGGCACCCCGGGGCGATTTAGTGCACCACTAGCCCAGCCTTACCCTCTTGAGCACCCTACGCACCTCGGTCATAGTGTTGCTGTAGTCCAGCCATCACCAACATGGCCGTGCCATCACCGAGCACCGTCACAGCGTCGGTGTGCACGCGGCCAGCTCTGCTCGGGCCATCTCCGGCCATACCATCAACGCGAAGGTATCCTTGGGTAGTCCCTTGAGCTCGCTAGCTTAGTTGCTTGATCCATCTTCATTGTCACTCACAGGAACGCACCCGCCATCACAGGAAGGGGACCACTGCCGGGGAGGGAGCTCGGGACAGCGCCTCTGCTCGCCGTGTCACCCCCAGTCACTGCACGTTGTCTTTAAGGTAACCATCGACCCCTTAGCTAGACCTTAGAGGCTCGGATGTCGCAGGCATGGCCGCCCGATGCCCGTGCCGTCACGCCAGTGCGCGCATGGGTGTCGGGGGATGTCGCCGCGGCGAAGAAGAAGAAAGGGGAGGGTGTGGTTATAAAGACGTAGACTAGGGGAATAGTGTCTTGGAGCTCGTTGTGAATACTGAATAGATTGAGGGCTTATTTGCGATTATGCCAGGTGCACGCGGTTCCACATTGGGCCACCGTTGTTGGGCGCGCGAAGTTCCACATTGGCATGCGCGTGCGGGAAAACGGCATGGGCCGAGCCAGCGTGAGTTGGGCCGAAGGGTAGGATTCGGTTTCCTTAATTCCAGTAAATAAGAAATGTTTATTTATTTTAGTTATGAACTGAACTTTGATAAATCATAGTAAATTGCGTAGTTGTCCAAAAATAATGAGACTAATTTTGTTAGGTTCGCAAAAATATCATCTACTAGATAGTTCAGTTGGATTTTAGTTAGCTATGGCGAGTATTGGGTGATAAATTCCAAACTAGAGAACGAATATTAGGTAGGTGAATAATTGTGGGAATATTTGTGGATAATTGGTGATGGATATAGCCACAAAACTTTTACAGTAGGTCCACCAAGTTGTTATGTGCTTGCTGTAAAATTTTATAGCCTTAGAATGGGATGTTAAATAAAATAGTTATTACTCTTGTTTTATCGTATCTCGATTAAATCGGTATTAGGAGTAAGAATACCTGTAGTTGATATAAGAATGTATGTTATGTTTCATACTTGTTAGTGGTGACAGTACATAGCTTAGCCTTAGTGGGCAGACCTCACTTAGTAGTTTAATAGATGTACTTTTGGGTTAAGAGTTGCTGTTGTCATATTATTAAACATTGCATCATCATTTCATGTAGATCACGAACTGGTAGACTTCGTGCCCATCGGCGAGCCAGAGTACAATGAGGTGATCGAGGAGTACGAGGTGGAGATCTTCACACAGGAGGAAGCCTAGGAGCATGTTGGTGCTGACCCTGCTGACCCGACGCCTGCCCAAGGCAAGCCCTGGTGCATAACCCCTATTTTAATGATCACTGAATATATATATGTGATGTGCATTTAAGTTACAGGTATTTTATGGAAACTACATGCATAAATATATCTACCCATGAGTCCTACTAGTGCAGGTCGAGTATCTACTATTCTCAGTATATCGGTAGCTTGAGTAACCTGCTGTTACTCGCAAATAGGTAATAAATATGAACACTCATGATAAAATGGTGGAAAGGAAATGGTGATCGGGTAGGGATATAGATTGGGTATTGGTGGGTGTAAGGGATTGTGTCCTGCGGCCAATAAGGCATGACTTGGTTACACTTTTTCCCTGTCCGTGTCGATTAAGGACCGGTCGTTGCATATGACTCTAGGCAAGTCATAGATTTATTGTCCCGAGCGCATACTTGGGTATGGGCGCAGGGAAGGCTTGTTGCTCTCTTGCCGCGGATCTAGCTCTTTCCGGACCGACTGATGGGAAGACGAAGTGGTGGAGGTCCCTGTACCACACTGAGTCCGGGACTCAGGATGTGGGGGCTTGGAGTCCAAGTTTGAACGGAGACCTGGACACCCGGGATAGGAGAGTGATGGGTTAGTCATGCTTGTGCCTGGGGTACAAGCGGGGCGTGTGTTTTCAGGGCACCCAGCTGGGCACATTGATTCATGAATCACCGGGAAATCTGGTATGGCTTGTCTATGGTTTAGCACTGTAGTAAGAACTGAAAGTGGAAAAGGAGAAGAAATAGAAATGATTGCTCAACTCTTGCTTGAAAATAGAATAGGTGCTTATATAGACTGGCTAGATGATAACTTACAATAATAATACATAAATAAGGACTCACTATTAGTATTGCTGAAAGCTCTAGTTTGGTTTTGGTGAATTGATGAAACCCTAAGTGCTAACCTAGTTTATCAAGTGATCATGACATAGGTAGCACACTTCAAGTAGAAGAAGCTAATGAAGATCATAGCATGACAATGGTGATGGCATGGCGATGATCAAGGGCTTAAACTTGAAATGAAGAAAGAGAAAAACAAAAAGCTCAAGGCAAAGGTATAAACCATAGGAGCTATTTTGTTTTGGTGATCAAGACACTTAGAGAGTGTGATCATATTTAGGTTTGATAGCCGTACTATTAAGAGGGGTGAAACTCGTATCGGAATGCGGTTATCAAAGTGCCACTAGATGCTCTAACTCATTGCATATGCATTTAGGATCTAATGGAGTGCTAACACCCTTGATAATATTTGTGAAAATATGCTAACACATGTGCACAAGGTGTGTGCAGGGTTGAGATGGGTTTGGGTCCTCGACGGGATTTGATGCTTTTGGGAAAATGAAATGCCTATTTTCTATTGCGCCGGATGCAAATTCTTGGTGGTTGGCACATTAGAGCAAGGGTGGAGAAGATAGAAGTGAGAACAGAGCTGATGCCAGCGTCGGTCTAGTGACCAGACGCTGAATCCAGAAGCATCGGACGCTAACTGCCTACATCCGGTCGTGTTGACTATCGGTACAGTGGCTAGGGTTTAGCATCGGACGCTGGCTGTGTCCGGTCGAGGTGGACCGAACGTGTCCGGTCGAGGAAAACCAGGTTTTGACCCTTACTATACTCGACCGAATGCTGAGGTTCTAGCGTCCGGTCAGTTTTAACCGGACGCATCCGGTGGAGGTCGGTACCTTACTGGAAATGACCGGACGCTGGGGGTTCAGTGTTCGGTCAGTTGAAGCTGCTGCGTCCAGTCAGTATGACCAGAGCGTTCGGTCAGAGCGCGTTTTGCCCAGTGAAGGGGTATAATGGCTCTATTTGATTGGGGCTCTATTTATAGCCCCATGGCCGGCTGTGGCTCAGATCTTTGGCCATTTTCATTGACATAGCAACCTTGTGAGCTAAGCCAAAGCCCTCCCACTCATCTACATCATTGATTCATCATCATAGTGAGATTGGGAGTGATCCAAGTGTATTGCTTGAGTGATTGCATCTAGAGGCACTTAGTGATCGTGTTTCGCTGCGGATTTCGCTTGTTACTCTTGGTGGTTGCCGCCACCTAGACGGCTTGGAGCAGTGAGGATCGTCGAGCGGAGGTGGTGATTGTCTCCGGCTCCGATCGTGGTGATTGTGAGGGGTTCTTGACCTTTCCCCGGCGGAGCGCCAAAAGGTACTCTAGTGGATTGCTCGTGGCTTGTGTGATCCTTATCTTGTGTTGGTTGTGCAGCACCCTATTGAGGGTTTGGTGTGTGAAGCCAATTAGCGCGTGAACCTCCAAGTGAGTGAATCGCCACAACGAGGACTAGCTTGCCGACAAGCAAGTGAACCTCAGTAAAAAATCATTGTGTTCATCATTGATTCCGAGGTGATTGGTCATCATTGTTATTCATCTTCGTGATTGATTGGTTCATTTATCTACACGGTGGTATAACCCTCTTGATCACTCTCTTTACTTTACCACAAACTAGTTGACAAGCTCTTTAGTGTAGCTAGTTGTGAGAGCTTGCATGCTTGGTTGGTGTGGCTCTTTAGTTAGCCTTTGAGAGCACACTAACATAGGATAGTGTCATTGCTCTTGTGTGAATTGACACTATCTAAACTAGAATTGAGGTAGGTGGCTTGCATTTTGAGTAGGCTAGCGCAACACTCGCTTCGCCTCATAATTGTCTAACCATTTGGTTAAGTGTTGTTGTAGAAATTTTTATTAGGCTATTCACCCCCCTCTAGCCATTAGGACCTTTCAATTGCTTTCTGCTAAAGAAAACCAGCACACCATAAAGCCTATCATATTCCTTGGAGTTGGGAAATTATTCTCACTAGTCGGATAAGTCTTGCGAGTACATTGTGTACTCAGGGTTTATTTACCCCTGTTGTAGGTGATGCTTGAAGAGTACCTTTGTGTGGAGGATCTTTCTAGTGGGCTCAGATGGATTCCTCGCCCCATTACCGCTAGATGTTATTTTTAAATTCCGTTGTTTATCATTCCGCACTCTGGTATTTGGTATTATAATAATGTACTTTTTTTAAGAAACTTAGATGTATGAAATGGACTGGTATTGTAACTCGTTCTCATTATGGGATCCTTAGAAAAAATGTGGATCTTTTAGGTTCTCCCTCGGGGTGTGCCCGACGGACACCGCTCGCTATAGCTTACTTTTGGGATGCTTAGTGTCTGGTGGAAGATGAGCGCCCCCGTAAGTATGCTATTTCAGGCGGTTCTGCCACACCGCACAACCAGCACAAGATGAGGATCACACAAGTCACGAGCAATCTACTAGAGTACCTTTTGGCTCTCCACCGAGGAAAGGTCAAGAACCCCTCACAATCACCACAATCGGAGCCGGAGACAATCATCAACCTCCGCTCAACGATCTTCGCTGCTCCAAGCTGTCTAGGTGGCGGCAACCACCAAGAGTAACAAGCGAATCCCGCAGCGAAACACGAACACCAAGTGCCTCTAGATGCAAACACTCAAGCAATGCACTTGGATTCTCTCCTAATCTCACAAAGATGATGAATCGATGATGGAGATGAGTGGGAAAGCTTTAACTAAGCTCACAAGGTTGCTATGTCAATGCAAATGGCCAAGAGAGTGAGCTTGAGCCGGCCATGGGTCTTAAATAGAAGGCCCCATGAAATAGAGCCATTGTACCCCTTCACTGGACACAACACGGGGTGACCGAACGCTGGACTATCTAGGGCGTCGGTGGCACCGTCGGACTATCCGCACTCAACGGGTGGACACTACGCCAGTGAAGTTCCTAACCCTTGCTCAAATGTGCCAACCACCAAGTGTATCACCTTATGCACACGTGTTAGCATATTTTCACAAATATTTTTAAGGGTGTTAGCACTCCACTAGATCCTAAATGCATATGCAATGAGTTAGAGTATCTAGTGGCACTTTGATAACCGCATTTTGATACGAGTTTCACCCCTCTTAATAGTACGGCTATCAAACCTAAATGTGATCACACTCTCTAAGTGTCTTAATCACCAAAATAAAATGGCTCCTATAATTTATACCTTTGCCTTGAGCCTTTTGTTTTTTCTCTTTCTTCTTTTCAAGTCTAAGCACTTGATCATCACCATGGCATCACCATCATCATGTCATGATCTTTATTTGCTTCACCACTTGGAATGTGCTACCTATCTCATGATCACTTGATAAACTAGGTTAGCACTTAGGGTTTCATCAATTCACCAAAACCAAACTAGAGCTTTCAATCTCCCCCTTTTTGGTAATTGATGACAACCCTTTCATAAAGATATGAATTGAAATTCAATTGAATCCATGTTGCTTATCCAAGCATATTTACCATGTGTAAAAGGATATGGACAAGTTTCATGAACCCTGTATGGTAGCAATTGCTCCCCCCTACATATGTGCTAAGAGTTTGGATTGAAGCTTGCACATATGCTTAGATAGGAAATATAGGAGTCAATGTCTACCAAATGATGCTAAGGTATAAAAGATAGACCTTTGAAGCGTGATATCAATCGGAGTGCACCATTATACCATCCTTAGCACCATGGTTAGCTTGATACCACTTGGAAATACTTGGAAATGAAATCACTAGATAACCTATGCATGCTAGATTTTCATTTCATCATTCAAACCTACAACTAGCATACACCACACAAGCATAAATATTAAAATTTAAAACTTGTGCTATGCAAGCAAACATATAAAAATACACATTCAAATGCCCCATACAAGTTCATGAGCTTGCTCCCCCTACTTGTGTGCTTAAAATTTTAATTGATCCCTTTCCTTTGTCATATTTCTCCCCTATATCAAGTTCTCCCCCTTTGTTGTCTTTTTCATTATCTTAGTACACTAATATCTTTGTTTTTCTCCCCATGTACTAATATCACTAATATCTTTGTTTTTCTTTTTCTCCCCCATTGTCATCAATGACCACAAAGGTTCAAAAAAATAGATAGGTTGATATTATCAATGCCAATCAATGGGGTGAGGATCATGTTCCCAAATTTGGTCCAATCTAGATCATTTACCAAAGACATTTAACTCGGTTTGATCCAAGGACAAGCTTCTTCACACCTCCAAATAAGGGTTATCTTGTACCATGTTGAGTTAAATACTTAGAGCTCATTTTCTAGATCAAACACTAGGTTTACAAGCCCACAAACATGTCATATGCTACCACTAGATCAAAATAAGCATAGAAGCAATAGTGGTACCATATAATCATCAAATTCACTTGATTTTCATGAATGAGCCTATTAAATATGAAAAGATGTCTAGATGCACTAAACAAGAATGTATGCCATGCCAATCAACTTTTACCTTGGATTGCTCGAAGGAGAGGCATGTTATATAAGTGGGGGTGCATCATCACATATTTGAGAAATCCAATATGTTCAACTCATTCCTTAGCTTGCAAAACCTTTTCTCATCTAATGGCTTGGTGAATATATCGGCAAGTTGATCTTCGGTGCCCACACTCTCAATGCAAATGTCCCCTTTTTGTTGGTGATCTCTTATGAAATGGTGATGGACATCAATATGCTTTGTTCTTGCATGTTGAACCAGATTGTTGGTCAACTTGATTGCACTCTCATTGTCACATAGCAATGACACATTCTTGAACTTGATTCCAAAATCACTCAAAGTGGCTTTCATCCAAAGTATTTATGCACAACAACTACCGGTAGATATGTATTTGGCTTCGGCGGTTGATAATGCAACACTATTTTTGCTTCTTTGATGACCACAAAACAAGTGATCTTCCCAATAATTGACATGTGCCCGAGGTGCTCTTCCTTTCAACCTTACATCCTGCATAATCTGAGTTGGAGTAACCAACTAGCTCAAACTTTGCTCCTTTGGGATACCACAAACCAACATTTGGTGTATGCTTCAAGTACCTCAATCTTCTTGATGAAAAGAGTGGTGTCAACCTTGCCCATTATGAACCCTTTAGAGACTAGGAAGTCCCTCAATCTCTCATACCATGCTCTAGGTGCTTGCTTCAAGCCATACAATGCCTTCTTTAACTTGTACACATGGTCGGGCTTCTTATCATCTTCAAAACTGGGAGGTTGCTCAACATATACTTCTTCATTGATGTAACCATTGATAAATGCACTCTTAACATCCATTTGATAGAGTTTGATGTTGTGGGCACAAGCATAGGCTAGCAAGATTCTAATTGCTTCCAATCTAGCAACCGGGGCATATGTTTCTCTAAAGTCAAGACCTTTAACTTATGTATAGCCTTGTGCTACCAACCTTGCTTTGTTCCTTACTACTATCCCATCTTGATCTTTCTTGTTTCTAAAGACCCATTTGGTTCTAATCACATTGTGTCTCTTTGGTCTCTCTACTAATTTCCATACTTAATTTCTTGTGAAGTTGTTCAATTCTTCATACATAGCATTCACCCAATCAACATCCTTCAATGCTTCATCTATCTTCTTTGGTTCAATAGATGATACAAATGAGAAATGTTCACAAAATGAAGCCAATCTTGATCTTGTTTGTACACCTCTAGAAATTCTACCAATTATAGTGTCCAATGGATGATCCCTTGCAATATTTGTTGGTTGGAGCATTGGAACTTGATTGCTTGTATTTACTTGATCATTGGGTTGAGATGATGTACTAGCCACTTGATCTTGTTCATTATCATGAGATCCACTTGTACTAGCTTGAGTTGTATCATCTTGCACATTTGAGTTAGAGAGCACTTGCACTTGATCATCTTCATCATCATTCACTTGCCTAGCCTTCAATTCACCAACATCCATGTTCTTCATGACATTTGAAAGTTGAATGCCTCTAACATCTTTCAAGTTCTCATTCTCTACTTGTGAACCCTTGGTTTCATCAAATTCAACATCATGAACTTCCTCAAGAGTACCACTATCCAAATTCCAAACTCTATATGCTTTGCTTGTAGTGGAGTAGCCAAGTAGGAATCCTTCATCACATTTCTTATCAAACTTGCCCAATCTAGTGCCTTTATTTAAGATATAGCATTTGCAACCAAAGACTTGAAAATATGTAATATTGGGCTTTCTACCATTCAAGAGCTCATATGGTGTCTTCTCTTTCAACGGGTGATAATAGAGACGGTTGCTACAATAGCATGTCGTGTTGATAGCTTCGGCTCAAAAAGATTGACTCACATTGTACTCACTAAGCATAGACCTTGCCATATCAATGAGTGTTCTATTCTTCCTCTCAACAAGGCCATTTGATTGTGAAGTGTACTTGGCCGAGAATTGATGTCTAATTTCAAATTCATCACACAACTCATCAATTCTAGTGTTCTTGAACTCACTACCATTGTCACTTCTAACTCTCTTGATGGTTGTTTCAAACTCATTGTGAATGCCCTTGACAAATGATTTGAATATTGCAAATACATCACTTTTGTCCACTAGAAAGAATACTCATATATATCTAGTGTAATCATCCACTATCACAAAGCCATATTTGTTACCACCAATGCTAGTGTATTGTATTGGCCCAAACAAGTTCATGTGCAATAACTCAAATGCTTTACTAGTGCTCATCATGCTTTTCTTAAGATGTGTGTTTTCAACTTGTTTTCTGGCTTGACAAGAGCTACAAAGCTTATCCTTCTCAAACACAATATCTTTCAAGCCTCTAACCAAGTCATGCTTAACCAATCTATTCAATTGTTTCATTCCAACATGACCAAACCTTTTATGCCATAACCAACCCATGCTAGACTTAGTGAACAAACATATAGATAATTTAGCTTCACTAGCATTGAAATCAACCAAGTATAGATTCCCATATCTAAAGCCTTTGAAGATCAAATTAGAGCCATCTACACTTATGATCTCTACATCATCTACCCCAAATATGCATTTGAATCCAAGATCACACAATTGAGCCAGGATAGCAAATTAAAGTTCAAGCCCTCTACTAGCAATACATTGGATATGCTTATGTCATTGGATATTGCAATCTTATCAAGCCCCTTGACCTTGCCTTTGCCATTATCACCAAATGTGATACTATCATAACCATCATTGCCATTGGTGTTGATTGAGTTGAACATTCTTGCATCACCGGTCATGTGTTGAGTGCACCCACTATCAAGAACCCAATGTATTCCTTTGGCTTTGTAATTGACCTATAAAAGAAGATCAATTCTTTTTAGGTACCTAAACTTGCTTAGGTCCTTGAAGGTTAGTTACTAAACTCTTTGGTATCCAAATGACTTTCTTCTTTGAGCCCATCCATGGTTTACCAATGAACTTAGCCTTTACACCATTTGCACCCTTTGTAAGCATATAAAAAGAATCAAGCTTAATAGAGGATACATTAGCATTTTTGCTCTTGTTTTTGCATTCATGCTCTTTATGATCAACTTGCTTGCAACTAGTGCAAAACTGACCATTGTTCTTCACAAAACTAGTCTTATGAGGAGCAAAGGCCGCCTTGCCTTTCTTGGGGGTATAGCCCAATCCCTCTTTGTAGAGAGAAGCTCTTTGGCTACCCAAGCACATAAACAAGTGGTCCTCACCACCATAGGCCTTAGCTAAGGTGTGATTGAGCTTATTGACCTCCTTCTTGAGGTTCTCATTCTCAATCATTAGTGAGGTATTACAAGTGAAACCATCACTACTAGATAAGGTGGAAATAGAAGTATTACAAGAAGGGTTAGCAGGAGCAACAATAATAGGCATAGATAATGATTCATCAATTATATCACAAGTTAAGCCTACATTGCAAGTTTTAACATGCTTCCTTTATTTTGCTCATCAAGCAAAGAGGAATGAGTCTTTTCAAGCTCTTTATGAGCCTTGCCAAGCTTCTCATGGGCTTTCTCTATCCTCTCATGAGATGTATTGAGCTCATCAAAGGCTTGCTTAAGGGCTTTTAGTTCCTTACGCAACCTTTTGCATTCCCTTCTCTTGATGTCAAAGTGTTCTCTAGCATCTTCTAGCATGTCAAATAGTTCATCCTTAGTAGGTTCATCATCATCACTATCACTTTCATTTTCATTTTTATTATCATGTTCCTCATCACTTCCATCATCACAACTTTGTACCTTAGTGGCCTTAGCCATGAAGCATGATGGAGTGTCGAAGAGAGAAGGCTTCTCATTGATTGCAATGCTTGCAAGTGCCTTCTTCTTGGTGGTCTTGTCGTCATCACTATCATCATCATCACTTGAGGAAGCATCACTATCCCAAGTGACCACATATGAACCATCCTTCTTCTTCTTGAAGGTCATCTTGTCCTTCTTCTCTTTCTTTTCCTTCTTGTCCTTCTTGTTCTTCTTGTTGTCATTATCATTATCGCTATTATATGGACATTGAGCAACAAGATGATCTTTGCTTCCACACTTGAAGCACCTTCTTGATTCTTCTTTGTTCTTGGATGAAGACTTCTTTCTTCTAGCATGGTAGCCCTTCTTCATCATGAACTTGCCAAATTTCTTTACAAAGAGAGCCATCTTATCATCATCATCATCATCCCATGAGCCATTATCTTCACTTGATGTTTCTTGCCTTGCCTTGCCATTGGATGATGTGGCTTTGAATGCCACACTCTTCTTCTTCTCTTCTTTCTTCTCATCTTTCTTCTCCTTCTTTTCTTCCTTCTCATCACCATCTCTATATGTATCATCGGTCATTATATCTCCCAACACTTGGTTTGGTGTCATGGTGTCCAAACCACTCCTCACTAGAATAGTGACCAATGTGTCAAATCTTGAAGGTAAGCATCTTAAGAACTTGTGGGAGAAGTCCTTATCCTTCACATCTTCTCTAAGTGCTTTGAGATCATTGACAAGCACTTGAAGCCTATGAAACATCTCTGGCACATTCTCATCCTCCTTCATCTTAAAGCTTGCAAACTTCTCTTTGAGAATGTATGCCTTTGCACCCTTCATGGCTTGAGTGCCCTCAAATGATTCTTCCAACTTCTTCCAAGCCTCATGAGCCATCTCAATATTCTTGATTTGCTCAAATGTTCTCTCGTCAATTGCATCATGAATGGCACTTTGAGCAGTGTCATTGTTTTGGAGAAGCACTTCTTCGCCCATGGTGGGATTCTCTGGATCACCAATCTCAATTTTGGTTTCTACCACCTTCCACACTTTTCTATTGATTGACTTGATATGTGTGGTCATCTTTGATTTCCAATACGGATAATTTGTGCCATCAAATTAGGGTGGCTTCTTGGTGTTGTTGATTTGAGCCATTTTTACACCGAAGGTTGTTAAGCCTCAAATCACGGTGACCTCAGCTCTAATATCACTTGAAAGGTCCTAATGGCTAGAGGGGGGGTGAATAGCCTAATAAAAATTTCTACAACAACACTTAGCAAACCAGTTAGACAATTATGAGGCGAAGCAAGTGTTGCACTAGCCTACTAAAATTGCAAGCCACCTACCACAATTCTAGTTTATATAATTTCTATCCACACAATAGCTAAGTCACTACACTAAATTAGTGTGCTCTCAAAGACTAACTAAAGAGCCACACTAACCAAACTAACAAGTTCTCACAACTAGCTACACTAAAGAGCTTGACAACTAGTTTGCGGTAATGTAAAGAGAGTGAGCAATTTGTTTATACCGCCGTGTCGAAGAAGGAGCCAATCAATCATAAGAATGAATCCCAATGAAGACCAATCACCTTGGAATCAAATGATGAACACAATGATTTTTTTACCGAGGTTCACTTGCTTGCCGGCAAGCTACTCCTCGTTGTGGCAATTCACTCACTTGGAGGTTCACGCGCTAATTGGCATCACATGCCAAACCCTCAATAGGGTGCCACACAACCAACACAAGATGAGGATCACACAAGCCATGAGAAATCCACTAGAGTACCTTTTGGCTCTCCACCGAGGAAAGGTCAAGAACCCCTCACAATCACCACGATCGAAGCCGGAGACAATCACTAACCTCCGCTCGATGATCTTCACCGCTCCAAGCCATCTAGGTGGTGGCAACCACCAAGAGTAACAAGCGAATCCCACAGCGAAACACGAACACCAAGTGCCTCTAGATGCAAACACTCAAGCAATGCACTTGGATTCTCTCCCAATCTCACAAAGATGATGAATCGATGATGGAGATGAGTGAGAGGGCTTTGACTAAGCTCACAAGGTTGCAATGTCAATGCAAATGGCTAAGAGAGTGAGCTTGAGCCGGCCATGGAGCTTAAATAGAAGACCCCACAAAATAGAGTCATTGTACTCCTTCACTGGGCACAACACGGGGTGACCGAATGCTCCGGTCATATTGACCGGACGCTGGACCTCAGCGTCCGGTCATGCGATGCGTGCCACGTGTCCCCTCTCTTCAAATGTCGATCGCTCAATCTCAATGGTCAAGTGATGACCGGATGCAGTAGCTCAAAGTGACCGGACGCTGAACCCCAGTGTCTGGTCGTTTCCAGTAAGCATCCAGAGACGACTTTTTACGACCGGACGGGTCCGGTCATGCTCGACCAGACTCACCCAGCGTCCGGTCACATGGTGACTCCCCTGTGCGCTGCCACGTCAGTAGGACCGAACGTAGCCTTCCAGCGTCCAGTCACTAAGTGACCCAGCGTCCGATCAGAGACCGACGCCAGTGTCTTTGCAGCTTCTACTGACCGGACACGCCGGTCCAACCGAGGCCAGTGTCCGGTCACTTATAGTGACCTTTGTCTTTTCTGTCTAGGGCACCGGTGAAATTCCTAACCCTTGCTCAAATGTGCCAACCACCAAGTGTATCACCTTATGCACATGTGTTAGCATATTTTCACAAACATTTTCAAGGGTGTTAGCACTCTACTAGATCCTAAATGCATATGCAATGAGTTAGAGCATCTAGTGGCACTTTAATAACTGTATTTCGATACGAGTTTCACCCCTCTTAATAGTATGGCTATCAAACCTAAATGTGATCACACTCTCTAAGTGTCTTAATTACCAAAACAAAATGGCTCCTACAATTTATACCTTTGCCTTGAGCCTTTTGTTTTTCTCTTTCTTCTTTTTAAGTCTAAGCACTTGATCATCACCATGGCATCACCATCATCATGTCATGATCTTCATTTGCTTCACCACTTGGAATGTGCTACCTATCTCATGATCACTTGATAAACTAGGTTAGTACTTAGGGTTTCATCAATTCACCAAAACCAAACTAGAGCTTTCACTAAGCTATATGACGCGACTATTTGATGTAAGTTTCTCAAGAAAGGTACAGAGTGATTGAAGAAATCATACGTAACAGTATCATCATATGTAAGCTTCACTATGGAAAATGTTACCATGTGGGTTCCAAAGAAAGAAGAGAAAACAGATCACGACATGGGTTGAACCCATAGTCCTATAACTTGCCATAATGATGAGAACAAGAAATGCCCATACACGCACATTCATCTCAATCCATGTACATGTCACCATATTAAAAGTGCACGTATGTCATCATTACTTCATCTTACATAGGAATTAATGGAAATGGACCATCACGAGACAATTGAAATAGCAAAACACTTACTTGTATAAATCAATGCCAGTCGAGAACAGAGCCGTTGGCCAAAGCTGTCTCACTCCAAATTGGCATGCAACTCTATCTGGCAGGTGGAACTCAACAACATAGAAACATATTAGAGGGCACCTTATCATGTAGAAGTCATCGTCACACCCACACATGTTGCTCAACTGAAAAGAAAGTGCCCCCTCTCCATCGTATGGCTCCCACGACACCTGCAACATGTCCAAACAAGATGTTAGATGCTATACTAAACCATTTCAAACCAGCATGGAAAATAAAATTTACTTACACTAGATGCCATGAGCGTGTCTAGCTCGTTTGTGAATTCAATGTATGCCCACTCTAACCTCATGTGTGGAACCCTAACCTGGTCCCAAAGGTACACCCACGTCGGCTACCGACATAGAGGCTGACCTAGGAACCACTCACGACTAGCCAGAACCTCAGGACGATCAATTGGTAGATGAGCCCACATCCACAACTGGAGCAGGTACATGCATCCACCAAGTGATGATGAGGACGAAGTTCAACGACACGCCTCGCAAAGCTGTCGCTAAAGAAAACCCAACACTGCAGAGCCCCAGCTGTACTGACCCGCCTGGTCCTAGTCAGTGAGGCAGTGAACCCACATCCATAACGTAGTGTCACCCATGGTGTCAGGGAAGAGAACATAGGCAAACATGTATAGGATCCACGCCCTGCACTAGTACCCAACTGTCTCCTCATCTGCCTCCTCGGGGCACTGTGCGAACTCTTATCGGAGCTAGGAGATTAGAACTCTAGAACCATGAGCCCCTTGCTCGCCAACCTCATGCCCAAGTAAGGCCTCTACTTATGCTCTCCAACCTTCTAACCTACACTGCCTAGTCACTGCATTGTCGTGAATCCTTAGACCTATCATCTTCTGACAGTTCTAGAGCGTGACTATCATCTCTCCAAAAGGCAAGTGAAGTTGTGAGTCTCCGGCAGCCACCTACATTTTAGACAAAGCAAGATTACATGTCAAAAAGGCAAGTGCATGAACAAATGGCCATGGATGGAGGTAATGATTGAAGATAATACCTGTCAACCAACATAGTTATGGCCGCTGAGTTGAACTTGGGCAACCCACGATGAACCTGAAAAGAGATGGCATCTAGGCCAGCTCTTTGCAGGAAAGGAGTGTACCAATTGTTGTACTGCATGTCCAAGAACCTATTGTGGGTTCTAGGATGAAGGAGCAGAAGGTCCTGCATGGAATAAAACATAGTCTCCCATTACTTCATGAACATATGTACGCTCACAAAAATTTGAACAAGACGTATAGATTATTACCTGCCCCTCCACTATGAGACGTCCATGGTGGGTCTCCTCGTACGCGGGGTTGAGTAGGTGGAATTGTGTCATCCTACAAAAAAGTCAAGAAATAGAAATTCAATATACAATGAAACATAAATTGAGAAATGTACAAGTAATTGACACAATTACAAACATAAATTGAGACATGCATAATTAATTGAATGAATACGATAAATATGAAATAATGAAAACAACCAATAGTCGCACCTCACTAATCTGCCAATGGCAAGTGCGTGAATTGTGGCCCAGTCTACCGCACTTGTCACACTCGTACTGCTTGGGGTCAATAAGAAATGGGGTTCCTCTCCCACGCCTCATTCTTCCGGGTATCTAATCCATAACCATCATGTGTCTTGTCCTCTTCCTTGATCCACACTTGTTCCAATGGTAAGCTGGATCCGCAATGTACTTTGGCCCATCATATGGAGGCCACTCTCTAGGGTCCCAAAAAGGCACGAAGCGGGGGCTTCATGTGTGCACAAGCGTGTTGACACTGAACTCATGAGGTATCCTGCTCTCGATATTAAAGTTGCGATGTCTAGCTACCACCACCAAATGAGAACATAGAAAGTCGTACTGCATTGGGTTACCACAAGTGCATGTGAAATCTTAGAGGATTACCACATGCATCCTCGACTCTCGGACCTCGCCGTTAGACGTTGTACCGCCCCTATGCTCAACCTGATAAGTCCATGTGAAGTGGTCAAAACATGCAACCTCATGTGTGCCAGCCCTTTCATTTGTCTTCTCTAGGTGTGCCTTTGGTTTTCGGAGCCCATATCTCTCTATCACTCTGCAACTTCAATGCATGGGCGTGTCTATCGTTGAACTAGGCAATAAGCTTGTAGAAGGTGAATTGAATGATTGCATTCATGGGCATACCACATATCCCTAATAGCAACTTATTGAATGACTCCACCATGTTCCTGCACTGAAACTCGTACCTCCATCCATCGGCGTCATGAGCTCTTGTCCATTTCTTCAAATCCCTCATCAAACCTGTGAGCCATTGTCTACCTTCTGCATTTGATGCGGTTCTGACCTGCTCCAACTTTTTCTGAAAGTACTTGTCTTTAAGCTGTCGAGCAGCCTCCTGAATCAGATCAAAGTTATCCTTCACACCATCCTTTCGAAGTAGATTCTCGGCAAGGTGCCGAGTACACCAACGATGGTGCAAAGGTGCATACCCCTCTATCTGCTCTCACACGACATTAAGTATGCCCTGGTGCCTATCAGATATGATGCCAACCTCCCTGCTAGGCCCAACCACATGTATCCGGACTAGCCTCAAGAACCATCCCCAACTGTCATTGTTCTCCTTCTCAACCAAAGTAAATGCCAAATGAACCAACTTGTTGTTCGCATCATAGGATATGGCTATAAGAAGTGTGCCCTGGTATTTGCCAATTAAGAACGTACCATCAATGAAGAAGACAGGAAGCACTAGAAAGCATGGAAAAATATCTGTCTCTCATCCTTCCATGCATTTAGTTTTAGGATGTACTCATAATGCATGCCTGGATTCACCGCTTTGATTGGATTGAAAAGTACTGGCAGCTACTCATACCCATCCTCCCAGTCCCTATATATCATCTTCCACGTTCGCTACTTAGCCCTCCAAATTTTACCATAAGTTATCACATAACCTTCATACAATGCCTCAACGGTCCTGATAATTGTCCTAACCTTCATATTGGGTTCTCTCTGTAATATTCCCATCAACCACTTGGCAATGAGGGTAGATGTCAACTGTCGATGCTTCAGTGTTAGCACATGGTTAGCACAATTGTGTGGCTCGATAACTTTTGTGATCCTCCACTTTTTGGTGACCTTTTGCTTCCTTGCACAAACCCTCCATGGGCAGCGTTCCTTGTCACACACAACTGTGTAATGGCGCTCCGCATATGAATGTAAGACCTTGTAAGGTCTCTTTCGTATCACTGCAAACGCCTGCAACCATCTCTTCAATGTAGGGAGGTCCTTGAATACCCTACCCTTCTCAATTACCATGTTAGGGCCGGCCTTAGGAGCTTCTAGGAGCTCATCATCACATTCTTCTGCACACGCCTAATTAGAATGAGCAAGATTGTTGAACTCGTAAACTCTTGGATCACGGTGGTCGGGAAAGATACGCCTCAGCATCTCAACATCACTCTCTGTCAGCTCTCCAATAGGACAATCATCATTAGAATCAAGAGCCCTTGCCATCTCATATGGCTCCGAATTATTCATAATTTCAACACTATTGGAGTCATGGAATCCATCTCCATAGTGTACTTGCACAGCAATAGTGGCACATCCACATTGTCAGGAATGTCTCCTGCAACATAAGTAGAAAAATAAGAAAAGAATGAAAAAATAGATGTAAGGAAGGGTTAAGCTTCCAATAACCATGCGGATAAGACACTTACTCAGATGATTCTGTGTTAAAGGGATCTCATGAAGAGGATCTGCCACAACATCATGAGTCTGACAAGCATCTTCAACTAGCTCATTAGGGGTAGATTGAGCATCAGGAGCCGTATGTGCAACCTTCACATCCATATCAGATTCTGGGACGGGAGGGTCGAAGTGTGCCTGCTGGTTCATTGGTGGGGAAAACCCATGAGGGATGGGATCAACTAACATCTGATGCACAACCATGTCCAAACTTTGGAACTGGCACTTCATAGCCGATCTCACATAGTTCTCCCACTGGTCTGCACACCCAATTAGGATCATTTTCCTTAGGATGTTGGGAGGGGAACCTAGGTGAAGTACACCATCCACTGCGATGCCATCATCATCATCAGCTTCATGGCAAATGTAGCTCTTCCCGAGCCCTTGCAACCAACTCACTAAATGAAGGCTTCTCATTGAATAACACAGGCACGCTTTGCATCTCAAAACAAACTCAACATTTTCATAGCGATCTCTTTCCACGGTGCCTCCATGATATATGCTCACTAGGTTGTCCATCTAGTAGTTCAAACAAAAATTGAATTACAGTTCGTTTAGTCCAAAGTAGCTGCTATATCTAATATATACTAACCAACTACACCATAAATAACTATGTCACTGGCTATTTAACTATATTTATCTCACTAACTAAATCAACTAGCTATCTAATAACCATATCTATGTACCTATGTCACTAGCTATCTAACTATATTTATCTCACTAACTAAATCAACTAGCTATCTAATAACTATATCTATGTACCTATGTCACTAGTTATCTAACTATATTTATGTAACTATATTTATCTCACCGACTAAATCAACTACCTACATCATCAAATTTACTAGAAACTATCAAATAATCAAAGTAGCACTACAATTCAAGCTAATTAAGTACCTACATTACATATTCAAAAAATTTACCTGTCCAAGGCAATGCAACGATGCGACGTGGACGCGGACGTGGACGTCGGGACCGGAGCAGGACGGGGACGCGGAGGACGGGATCGACGGCAAGGTCGCGGCGCGCTAGGAGTGGGGTCCGTGTCGTGGCTGGGGTCGTCGGAGGGAGCGCCTATGCGCTTGGTGGATGCGGTGAGACGGGGCGGACGAGGCGGCGCGGGCCGGGAGGGACGGCGTGCGGCGGGCGCGGGACGGCCGGCACTCCGCGCGGTGAGGCGGTGCGAGCGGGCTGGGGCCGTGGGCGACCGACACGGCGGAGGTCGGCGCGGGCTAGGGCCGCGGATGGCCGGGGCTATGCACGGCGGCGGGCGCGGCGTTGCGGCAGCGCTGGCGGCGCCCTGGCTCGGGAGCGGTAGAGAGAGAGGAAGAGAGAAAGGAAAAGAGAGCCCATAGGTAAGACATGGTTTGACGCCAATAAGTACGGCGTCAAACTCGGCGTCATGATCTACGGCGCCGGTGCCTGCCAAGTCACCGTCACGTCTGCGTTGATCCCAAAACCTAGGCGTCAAAATTTATGGCGTCGAGACGTATAAGTTCGGCTTCTTCAATGATGGCGCCGAGTTAAAGGTCCAGATTTTGAAAGCATACTTACAGGGTATATTCGTGAAATTTTTTTTTTTAAAAAAAAGGCTAAAAAAAAATCGGGCAGCGGTGTCCGTCGCGTCACTGCACTCGGCTGGATACGCCCCCGGCCGAGACGGGTAATATACCATGGCCACCGGCACCACCACCCACGCCCTCGCCGTTGCCTCCGCTCGCGCTCGCGCTACGCTTCGCTTCCCCAGTCAGTCTTCCCGCCCCCGCTCGCTATGGTGGCCGCACTGCGGCTCCATCCCCTCGCCGCGGCCGTCGCGGCGGCGTGGATGCTAGCCGCTGCTGCCGCTGGCGTGGAGGCCGGGGACCCGCCGCTCTCGCCCAAGGGGGTCAACTACGAAGGTGCGCGCGCGCTTGCCATGCCGTGGCTGGGGTTTCCTACTTTCCTGGGGGTTTAGGGTCTTTCAGTTGCAGAATGGGATTTGATTGGATTTCTGATGCTCTTGGCGCGGTTTTGCTTGTGCCCGTGCAGTGGCGGCGCTCATGGCGGTTAAGAGCCGGCTGTGGGACGAGAGGGGGGTCATGGCCCACTGGGACATCTACTCCGTCGACCCCTGCACCTGGTCCATGGTCGCCTGCTCCCCGGACAAGTTCGTCGTCTCGCTGTGAGTGACGGTGACCTCTCCCCCATCTCTGATCCCGGCCCCTTTTTTTTTCCCCATTGCTGGCTGTTTGCTGCGGTTCAGTCAATGACAGTGTTTTGTTTCGTTTCGTTTCGCGACGGAGCTGCTGCAGCCAGATGGCCAACAACGGCTTGTCCGGGACGCTGTCGCCGAGCATCGGGAACCTCAGCCACCTCCAGACAATGTGAGCGTTTCAGGATGACGGACCCGCCTTTCCATTTCGGTTGCTTCTTTGTTTGTTTCATTCTACTATAGTAACAACGCGTGCCTCACGCTTAGGCATGCATTCCAGTTGAACTGGTTCAAGAATGGGATTGTCATTGACACCAGGAAAGATGAATGTGATGTTTGGTCTGTTCAGTTCGCCCGGCTCCCATTTTAGTTTAGTCCAACCGTGACAGATGTGTCGCTATCAACTATCATGTCACTTTCAGACTTGCAGAGCAGTGAAGGAACATTGCAATACCACTCTTGGTTGATCATTATTTTGAATGGAAATCCTACGTAGGACCCGTGTACCACTTATAGGCCTGGATCATCAACCTTCCAAAGTCAGGACAACAACAAAGCAAAATATGATAGTCTTCAAATACAAGAGACCATGGTCCATGGACACCAAAACCACAGCCTTTCCTGATGACTCTTCTTTTGTAACTTTTTTATTGCCAAAAAGGCAGGTTTGGGTGTCCCCAGTTATTTTTGGAATCATATGGAAGCAAATGGACTATCATTGACAATGTTAATTAGGATGGCTAGAGTTTCCATCGGGGTTCTAGACCTTCTATGGCTTCTTGAACACAGATTGCCCATTTGTATACACACCTGTTGCTGTGTGTCATAGCTCCTACCTATATATGTGTTGTTTTTCTGAATCCAGACCGAAATGTTTGTGCAATTGCCTGGCTTGATTTGATTTATCATAATAGATAGGTTTTGGATTTTTTGCAGAGAAATGATTTGTCTTTAAATTTTCCTTACCTAACGTTCGGTGGTTGGTTGAATTAAGTTAGCTATTTTTCCTCTTTTCATTCATGATAATTCAATTATAGCATACCATTCTTATAACATTATTTAACCATGAATTGTTAGTTTATACTTTATAGTATATATTGTGCTACATTGGCATAGTGGATCTAAGACCTTCACAGCTTCACCTCACAAATCTGTTGACCATGAAACGTCTGGCAGCACTATTTGCTTAGGTCAGTGGTTATCTCCCGAATGAGAAAGCATAAGCAGAAGTCTCTTCTTGGTTTCGCGTGATTGGCCATCCAACTTGAAAATAATGCTCCATCATTCATCCGTCTTAAAAGTTAACAACATTGGCTACTTGATGATTTCCTAACTGTAACCGCTCTTCTCAATTCTGGAATTGTATCGTATTTCCTGTGGGATTTCACTAATTATGACTACCATCCATCCTTGTGAAATGAGATAGTGCTAAACTTATTGTTGGTTTGATTCAGGTCACTACAGAATAACAGAATATCAGGTGAAATTCCTCCAGAGATAGGGAAGCTGATCAATCTGAATGCTCTTGACCTTTCTAGTAACGAGTTCATTGGTGATATCCCAAGTTCATTGGGGCAATTGACTCGACTAAATTATCTGTGAGTTAATTTCAAAAACGTTTCTTAAGTTTACAACATGTATTTTGTATTAAAACTGTTGCTTTGTCAATCTCTCAGACGCCTTGATAGGAATAACTTGTCTGGGCCGATCCCGGCAGATGTTGCTCGGCTTCCAGGTCTCACATTCCTGTATGTTTCTTTCTGATTTCCTTTCTCTTTTTCACATAAATGAGTTGTAACTATTGTCTATTTGGCTTTAAACTAACGAGGTGATATGTTTCAGTGACTTATCATTCAACAATTTAAGTGGCCCAGTTCCAAAAATCTATGCACATGATTACAGGTAACTGTTGGGGGTGTGTGTATAAACTCTTATTTCTCTTACTCCATTTTTTTAAGCATATTTTGGTCAAGCGCCTAGATTAGGGAGACCATGAACACAGAGGACACAAGGAGATGACCATGGTATCCATGATGTTAATTTATGGGGAATAATGTATGCAATAATTTGTGGGTTGTTTATTAGAAAATGTTGAAGAGAGGGAGTGAGAATAAATAAGGAAAGGAGAGAAAGGGTAATTTGCATATGTGCCTTATATGTCAAAGTAAGATTACAAATTCTATAGGCCATGTACTTTTGAAATGGATGGAGTACTGTTTTACTCCATTTTCTCATCCAAATCTTTTGTCAGTTGCAATGAATGATTATTTGCTCCCCACCTTTCTGACACTAAAGTTCTCTTATTACATTGCTTAAGTTGAGACTGAGCATGCACATTCTTTTCTGATAGTTTTGACATTTCACCCAAGATGACTGTTTACTTTGTTTCTCAGTCTTGCAGGAAATCAGTTCCTTTGCAATTCCTCAATTATACATGGTTGTTCGGATCTGACAGCAATGACTAATGGTAGTTGCTTTCCGAGATGGCATATCTTTTACATATCTATTCTTTAGAAGCTGGAACTTAACTGTACATTAATGGCAGGGACAATGTCGAGACAGGTCCAAAAGGCCAAGAACCATCAGCACTTAGCTCTGGCAATTTCTTTAAGTGTCACCTGTTCCACAATATTTGTTTTGTTGTTCGTGTATTGGCTAAGTTATTGCAGATGGCGCTTGCCTTTTGCTTCTGCTGGTAATTATCCAAGCCTATGAAGTATGCTCTCTTTACAGGTTAAACATAAATGATTTGACATTTTTGTTTGTTTGTAGATCAAGATATAGAATTTGAATTGGGTCATGTGAAGCATTTCTCATTTCATGACCTGCAAAGTGCAACGGACAATTTTAATTCGAAGAATATATTAGGTCAAGGAGGTTTTGGCATTGTGTATAAAGGTTGTTTGAGAAATGGAACTTTAGTGGCAGTGAAGAGATTAAAAGATCCTGATGTTACCGGTGAAGTTCAATTTCAAACAGAAGTTGAGTTGATTGGCCTTGCTGTCCACAGGAATCTCTTGCGTTTGTATGGATTTTGCATGACCTCGAAAGAACGGCTACTTGTATATCCATATATGCCCAATGGCAGTGTTGCTGACCGCTTGAGAGGTAACTCAATTGTCTACAACATTTCAATGTTATTTAAGTCTATAATTGGCATTCTGTGCAAGTCCTTCGCATTCCTTGTAAATATTTTTGTTTCATATGTGTTTCGGTTGGTTCTTTGCCACGGTCATATCATCTACTCCCTCTGTTCCAAACTGTAAGATGTTTTGAGTTTTCTAAATACATTGCTTTTATTATGTATTTAGACATAGTGTACTCCCTCTGTCCCCAAATAAATCAATTCCTAGAATCCGTGCCGGTCAAACGTTTTTAAGTTTGACTAACTTTATAGAAAAAAGTAACAACATCTATGACATAAAATGAGCATATTATGAAAATATATTCTATGGTACATCTAATGATTCTAGTTTGATATCATAAATCTTGATGTTTTTTTCTACAATTTGGGTCAAAGTTTAAAAAGTTTGACTTAAGGCAACTCTAGGAATCTATTTATTCAGGGACAGAGGGAGTACATAAGTGCATAGCAAAACTATGTATCTAGAAACGTCTTATAATTTGAAATAGAGTACATATGTATCCTTGTCTCTTTGTAATATATGGAGTTGCAATTTTCAGATTACCGTAATGGAAAACCATCTCTTGATTGGAGTAAACGCGTGCGGATTGCTCTTGGCGCTGCCAGGGGATTACTCTACCTTCATGAACAATGCAATCCTAAGATCATTCACAGGGATGTCAAAGCCGCAAACATATTGCTTGATGAAAGTTTTGAAGCAATTGTTGGGGATTTTGGATTGGCGAAACTTCTTGACCGTCAGGAATCACATGTTACTACTGCAGTTCGAGGCACTATTGGGCATATTGCTCCTGAGTATCTCTCAACTGGACAGTCCTCAGAAAAGACTGATGTTTATGGGTTTGGTATTCTCCTGCTGGAACTGATTACTGGTCCTAAAACCTTGAGCAATGGTCATGGCCAGTCTCAGAAAGGCATGATTCTAGATTGGGTAAACCTCTGCACTTATTATACATACTATTTACTGTATTTCAACCCCACGCTGCAGAGATTTGACACCTATGTTCCTCTTCAGGTTAGGGAGCTAAAGGAGGAAAAGAAACTGGATAAGCTGGTCGACAGGGATCTCAGAGATTCATTTGATATTCTCGAGCTGGAATGTTCAGTTGATGTGATCATCCAATGTACGCAGACGAACCCTATACTGCGGCCTAAGATGTCTGAAGTTCTGCACGCTCTCGAAGCTAACGTCACGCTGGCGGAAAACAGCGTCGAGTTGAATAGGGAACCTCTTCCTTATGGCATGCCTTACAGTTTCTCTATAAGACATGAGGATCCACATGATTCGTGGTCCTTCATAATAGAGTCAATTGAGCTATCTGGTCCCAGATGACAGCTGCTGTCGGTCTGGTTGGGGCGAAAAGAAACAGAAAAACGATAAAATTGTACAAAACATGTATATCCTGGATGTAGTTCTACTTGAAAAGAGTTTGTTGGGTGTTGAAGCACCTTACAGATCATTTTGAACATGGAGTTGGGGTGATCATGATGGTTATTTTGTCGCATGATCCATCAAGTTCAAAGCTATACTTTTACCCCCCGAGCTTTGTTTTTACATTGCAATATGCCACCCATAAGCCGGTCATCGTGCCGTGATATGTTCGATATATTCATGGAGGTGGTTTAATTTCTCCAACAAACACTTTCACTATGACAAGTATTAACAATTTTAGCTACGTTGAGATCTACAGAGTTTTCATTCCACAATTTGATAATATTTCCACCAGAAAATCACTGGAAGAATGGTACACTATATAAATACGTCAGTTCTAAGGGCTTGATTGGTTGGGCTCCAAAATCTGCCCAGCCAAAACTAGGCAGTCTCAATACTAAATTTCTTTCCTAGGTTTTGGCAACCAGAATTTAGCATGCCCTGGTTTTAGCTTGCCCTAGCTTTGGCAGGGCAAATTTTGGAGCCTAACCAATCAGGCCCTAAGTTCTCATTGCCAGTTGCAGTAACTTGACCTCATGTTTTTTTTTATCCAAACTTGACCTCAGTTTACAGTGCTGTCGTCTTGAGGCAAAGCTCTCCTTTTTTTTTCCTGAGGGGAAAAAAAGCAGTATAGGAGGCCGTGACCGTGAGAGACGGAGTCTGCTTGCGACATGCACCCTCTGTTCGTCAGCCCGTGACCGTGAGAGACGCGCACTTGCAACCCCTACGGCCCTTTTACAGTACAGCCCATGAGGCTCGCAACCTGGGCCGGCAAAGGACTCCGGACGTGTCAGCCGCGAACGGGAAATCAGCATTGGGCCCAAACAAGCAGCGCTTTCGCGCGCCGCGCACCGTGCGCACGGGGGAGCGCCAGACCGCGTGGAGAGTAGAGGCGGTGCAGCTGTTAGTCCCACATCGCCTGCTGAGCCACAGAGGGGCGCGAGGCGCTCTACAAAAGAAGGCGAGGGTGCCCGGCTTCAACTCATACCTTTCTCGGCCTTTTGGCTAAGATCAAGTGTAGTATCTGTTCTTATCAGTTTAATATCTGATACGTGGGTCATGTGCTCACTTCGATATTAAATTTATTTTTTATGGGGGAGAGGTCGCAACAGTAGCTTGCTACTGGGCCTTTCGAGCGTCGCTTGGGCGTTGCACTACTGCTCAAGCCTGGCGCACCCCAGCCAAGAGCAAACTTTAAATTTGAATTAAATTAAATTAAATTATTAATGTGTCAGTCAAAGCTAAATTTAAATTTATAATGTTAAGTTGATTGTAGAATGGACCTTGTCAGTTCATTAAGAACTACAATTTAAGAGACCGAAAAAATACAGAAGCTCTATTAGCACAAGGCAGCACTCAATTTCATTTACAACTCTAATCTGCAGAGTAACTGAAACGCCGGACAAAATAAATTCTTAATTTCACACTGTAAATTATGCTACAGCCTTTTGCAGATGGTGTAACAATTGTCATGACAATGCCGAAAAACAGAAAATAGAAGTTCCAGATGGTGTAACAATTGTCATGACAATACCGAAAAACAGAAAATAAAAGAAGCAGGATCTCTCAAAACTTGAAGTTTTACATTATGCTATAGCCTTTTGCAGCTGGTGTAACAATTGTTGTCATGACAAGATCGGGAAACAGAAAATAGAAGGAACAGGATCAGCAGGTAGCTCTCAAAACTGAAGTTTAACATCTCTCCATGCATGTGGGACCAGCAGGCTGAACTGAACTTATTTCAACAGAACGACCATGTTATTATGTCAGGAAAGAAAGAAAAAAAGGCACTCCTCATTTCATTGGCCAAAGGTAGGACCGTAACTCAGTTTGGTTTGGTAACCTCATGAATCGCATTTGCCAAGTAAGCAACATTTCCTGTTGTTACACCAGCCATGCTGAAATTGGCACGGGAATGAAGTTAGATTCATTCTTCGGAAGGTATGAAGAATAGATCAATGAATCAACGTGATATAAAAAAAGAATCAGGAAGTGCTATACCTTATCCTCCCATTGCGGGTCATGTAAATATGGTATTCATTTGTTAAACGGTCAACTTGTTCAGGTGTCATCCCACTGTAGCAGAACATTCCAATCTGTACAAAGACACGTACCCTTTATTCAGATACAAATTCACCACATACTAAAAAAAAGAGTACTGAAACAAAAATGCAGTGGCACGGGAAAAGACATGTTGCAAGGAGATCTATTACTATCCAGTAAAGGTATCAGCAAATTCAGCAACACAAGATGAGATTGGTCCTGATTAGTAGTAAACTCTATACACTTAAAATATGATTGGCGATGTACCGGCTTTTCGTTTGGAACTACAAAAGTTTGGATATAGTCCTTTACTTGTTTCCTAGAATATCGAACTCAACATTTTGATAGCTAATATGAATGAACAATTTTTGCTTCATGAAAATAGCAGTAATTGATTCCTCTTAATTCTAAAAAAATACTTATATATCATCACAATTGCCACACATTCTGCTAGATGTCACTACAAAAATCAATGATCAAAGGGGTGTATCTCAGACTATCTATGTTCAAAGCATTAAGTAAACAAGACAATAGATGCCCTTGTTTGTCATTATCTATTCCCAACTGTTAGTCCTAAGGTTGGCCAGCTCAAAGGGCCTTGTATTTTTTTTATTTACTAATCCAAACCACGCACCAAACCGAACTCCAACAACATTACGATACAAACCAGATAACCTCAGCCTTGGGATAACCAGCTTACTGGTCACTGTTGTAAACTGGAGAATATACATGTTAATCTAAATATCAATAACTATATTCAGATTTCAGAAACATGGAAGTGATATTTCTCATAGTTGTATTACCTGATTAGTGATATGATCCCATGACAAAGGTGAACCTAGCTTTTCAAGATTTTCTTTAAGTGCCTTCCGCATGCCAATGATACGATCAGCCATACCCTGAAACAATCAATAGGGTGTTGATAAAATTCTTCTGTATTCATTAACAATAGATTTAACCATCTAGCCATTTAAGAACATTAAGTACTAATGTAGGATTCACAATTTACCTTGACTTCTTTTAACCATAAACTCTTCAATTCTGGATCATTGAGGATTATAGAAACAACCAGTGCACCATGAACAGGTGGGTTGCTGTACATTGGTCTCGCGATCTGTTGCAGTTGGCTCTTGACAGCAACTGCTTGCATCTCATCCTCACACAGAATACTGAAATATTGGTAACAAGCACACATTATAGTGATTAGTGTACTACCATTATCTAAAAACTAAAACTAATCACACTATAGTCACTATTTGACCAAAAGTTTAAACAACGGAGCACCTATTATATTTAATATCATCCACTTAGCTACAGAGAGAATGCAATAAGGTGCACTCAAATTGAAAAAAAAAAAACAAGTCTTTCATTAAGTCTAAGTCTGCCCCCCTTCCCCCTTTGTTTAGAATGCTCTATATCATAAGAAATCCAACAACTCTTTCTCTAAGAAGCATAGAAAACCCCAATGAAGAATACTAAGAAATCCAACAGCTGTTATATTAGAAAACTAGCCACATGTCATTTAAAAAAACCATGCATGTCGGTATGCTAAGAAGTACAGCAGGTGACAACGCTATATGTAAACAATAGCTAGTCACTGGTCAACTAAATACCTCAGGCATCCTGCTCTCTGTCCATAAAGTCCCATGTTCTTTGCGTATGACTGAGCACATCCAATTTGGTGTCCATCTTCAAGGAAAATTCGGATTGCCTTGGCATCTCTCTCTGGATCACCACTGGCAAACCCTTGGTATGCCATGTCAAAGAATGGAAAATGTTTCTTCACCTATAGAGGAACAAGAGTGAAATTTGATAGGTGTGGCTTGTAGGAGTTCACAGGAAATGCTGTAACTTTTCTGTTCCCCAGTTCAGTTCCCCTTACCTTGAACTGATGGGATATTTCTCTCCATTGTTCCTCTGTAGGATCTACACCAGTAGGATTATGAGCACATGCATGAAGCAAAAAGAATGAACCATCTGGAGCATTCTGCAGATGACAGAAAAATCATAAACAAAAGGAATTTCAGACAAATTCTCAGCACTCAGCAGAACAGAACAGATTCACTACAACAACAACAAAGCCTTCCAGAACAGATTCACTGAGCAGAAAATAGTCTCTCAGGGTTCCATTTCCAAATTTCAACTAACTGGGTATTTGTATTGTACCAAGAGAACTATAAATGCACACAATAACTCTCAATTAGAGAATACAAATTGCTACCAAAGTAACAAGCGAAGCTAAATTTGTAGCTGGTCAGACACGAGATTTAAGAATGAATCCATAAAAAGCTTAATACATACGGGAAGCAGCAAGAATGGAAGAACAAAAAGAAACAATATTGAACGTGTTAAAATGTTAAAGAAATGAACCACCTTGATGTCATTCATCAATCCTGAAAAATCAAGCCCTCTTGACTCTGGATGGTAGTATGTAAATGTCTTCTGTGGCACTTGAGCATCCCTCCAAATATTGTGATGGCTGGAGAAGTTCCCACATTATAAGCCAATATAAGGGTGTAAATAAATAATACTGACAATGAAAGGTCAATGTTAACTCTGTAATGAATCCTCGATGGCTACCATAGCCCGTAGGTACATAGCAGGTAACAATAAGTTGTGATTAACTCTCTCCTGAACGAATAGCAATGGAGTACAGTGCACACTCATCTCCATACCTCTACTTCACTCCCTTTTAATTTTTTCCTGAGAAGTAAACAAAATAACATTTGGTGTCACAGCAAGGTGTCAACTCACTTGGACCACGTTGGTGTTGGTATGTAGATCTGCGAATCTGGCAAAAAGCGCTTCTGGAAATCAGCAAAGAGCCGGCAGGCACCAGTGCCTGAAAGCGCCTGCACCGCTGCTATCCTCTTATCTTTGATAAAGCCAGAATCCTCTCCGTACGCCAGCTTCAGTGACTCTTCAATCATCTTGATACTGCCTCCCATCGGAAGGTACTCCCTGAATTGCAAATTTAGCGAATATAATGGTCAGAACCCACGGCATCCTTACATTAAACCTGAAGACTGCTTAGCATTAGCATGCCTAGGATGAGCAAAAATCAATTTCACGGTCAGGGGGGAAGCGGCAGTGCAAAAATCTAATACTAATAGGTAAGCTGAAGCCAAGCTACGCCGTGGATCGGGCAACACCCAGCATCACTCTAAAGATGTCATTTTCGCCGGATCGCATGGAAATGGGGAGAAGAAAGGGGGGACCGGTCGCAAAGGAGGAGGGGAGATGTCTCACATGTTGAGGTTGCCCGCGATCCGGCGCTCGGCCTCGCGCACGCAGCTGAGCACGACGGGCTGGCCGTTGTCGTCCCTGTAGGCGCCCTGCGGCGAAAGCACCCGTCCCGTTCATCAGGATTCAGGAACGGAGGACAAAGCTAGAAAGCAAGATTCCGCACGATAGCGATCGACCACGGGGGGAGAAGAGAAGAGAAGATCAGAGGTTCGCGGAGCGGAGCAGATTACGTACGACGCCGACGTTGACTTTGTCGGGCGAGGGGTCGGCGAGGAAAGCCTCGGTGACGCCGAGGATGGGGTCTTTGGGCGCCGGCTCGACGTGGCCGAAGAGCGACGACGCCATCGCCCTCGCCGCCAGCAGCCTCGGCGGCAGCAGTGTCGGGCGCCGGGCAGCGGAGGAGGCTGCGCGGGAGAGCGTCGCCATGCCGGGACGGGACAGGCAGGGGCTACCTTCTTTTCTTGCGCGGCGGCGAGCGGCTGCGGCAGAGAGGGAAACGTGCGGGGGAGGAAAGTTGGGGGGCGAAGGCTGTGGCTGTGGGCTTTTGTCACTCACTGCGCCGCTGGTTTTGCTCGGCTGGTTTGGCTTATAACCTGTATTTTATTTTTTAGTTAATAAATAGTATTTTTCTTTCGCATGAAATTAACTAATAGTATTTTTAATCATGACTTATCAGTCAAACAAAATTAAAATGAACAGGGCATTCGCTTTGCACTGCACTAGACGAGCGAGCAGTAATAAAAGTGGACCGGTCTTGGCCTGCTGTGACAGTTCGCTGCTGCCGTGGCCCCTCGGCACCGCCGCTCTCGCCACTTGCCTCAAACAAACAAGCTAGGCTAGGACGTGAGAGAGCCGCCATTTTGGCCCTTGCCCGGTTGGCGGTTGCCCGCCCCAACCGCCCTCCTCGCCTCATCATCAACTTCAACAGGCTCCATAGCACCTTACTACGAATCTTCTCTATAATAAAATAATATAGAAATAATAAAATAATATATGAATCTTGCGTCAAAAAGTGAGCCCATGGATCAGGCCACGTCAACCAATAACCCTCTAGGTGTAGGATCGAGCCAGCTTATCACGTGAACTGTCCGATATAAATGTAAGTGGGTCTCTCATCCGTTAAACCGGAAACCGGGCGCTCGAGGAATCCTGCATCCAAAAACGTACAAATGGTTCGGCCACGTCGTCCAATAACCTATGTTCGCTGGTTTATTTCTGAACTGATAAGCCCGACTAATACTAATTCGTTGGAAGAAGAAAATATTATTGGCTGACTAATAAAAACTAGCGAGCGCTGATAAGATCGAGTCAGCTCGTCACGTGAACCGACCGATACAAATGTTAGCAGGTCTAACTCGTGCATATTTGCGAGGCCACTAGAGTACGGGCTCATCCCCCACCCACACACACCCCCTCGAGTCGAGTGTCATCGAGAAGGTGATGGCCCCTGGTTGCAACCACGGAGGCTGGCGTTCCGCACCCTCCTCCCAGCCGCGCCGGGGGAGCAGTCGTTCGCGCCGTGGAGCCGCCCTGCATCAAGGGCCCAGCAAGCCTGCGTCGAAAAAGTCAAGTGCGCCCAGGGGCTGGGCGCGGACGTGCCCTCGAGCGCTCGCACACCAGGGACGCCGTGGGAGGGGGCCATCAGGGTTGTCGTGGTCAGTGGCCGGCGGCACGCTGTCGTGCGGAGGGTCCGCCCCTGATGATGTTCAGCTAGCCCTCGTGTTCTTCTGTCCAAACGCAACCTTGACTACATCGTCTGCCTGACTAGGCATTTTTTTTCGATCAACAGGAGGCAACTTACGGGCACATGAAAAGCCCATACAACTTATTCAGAGTTGTATCCAAATATACCACAAAAGCATTGGTGTCGACCGTCTGGTCTTCTGCGTCCAAGCCCCATTTCTTCATGAGCATGTTTTTTTTGTCTAGATCTCAGGCTTTGCTGCTCTCTTCTTGCTCTTCGTCGTGAGGCGACTACTCCTGCGGACCCACACACGCCCATCTCTAGGATAGAGGCAGATTCAGTGACTTTGCTCTAGCAAGTCACGGCGTGACTTACCACCTCGCATCCATTCTCCAAATAAGGTGTTGTTTGGTTCAGACATTTATGGATGTGAACTGATCACAGTGGGAACTGATGGTAGTACTTTATGTTTGTTTCATCACCAACAGGATCTAGAACCACGGTAATCCGCCCCCACACTGCAGTACGTCGTTTACGTCCGATTTGATGCCTGATGGGCAAACCATTCCACTCCCGCTCGTTATGTTAGCATGGTTGAACCAAACAAAACACGCGATCAACTCTTCCCTTTCCATTCCCGCGGAGGAATGATTCCATTTGCGTTGACGTTACCTCTGCATAACCAAACAACACCTAAGATCCAATGGCTCTCAAGCACCTCATAAAAAAAGAGGCTCCCAAGCAAAAGTGAGTAGACAATTGTTTTTTTTTTCAGCAGGAAAGGCAGAGGGCTCGAGTAATTAGTCTTCACTTACCTTCGTTCGTCGTGGTGCCCTGCTGCCCTTGGCTGTCGCAAAGACAAGCCGCCCTTCGCTGCCGCCAAGAGCCCAAAGACGTTGTTAGGAGAAGGTACATGTCCACGAGAAAGCCCATGGAGCCCAAGACGTTCGCCTTGTTCGCTTGAGCTTATTCAGCACTATTTTTTAGTCATGGAACAGTGTTTTTCTCTCACGACGTTTCAGCATAAGAATCAACATAAGCCAAATTGTTAGGAGAAGGTACATATCCACTGCTGTTTCATATAAATGCATGGACGTCTTTGTAGTTGCTCGTACAACTGTACTCGCAGCGTTTTTCTCTAGTAATAATACTTCTTTTTTCTCAGACATGGCTCGGCACGGTATTCATTAAACAGAGGTAGAAATTTTTAGTTACACAGGACTCGTAAGTAATCCAAGGATTACTGCAACATCCACAAAAACACAACGAGCAGCAAGAGAAAAAATGAAGGGAAGAAGACCCAGCCTCAATACCCTTGCAGACTGAACCTATGACCAAAAGACAGAATCCGCGGTGGCGAAGCTTCCACCCAAAGAAGACCAGATGAGCTTGCAGCAGCAGAGGTGGCAAAGTATCCGCCAGAGAGAGAACCACAGTGAAAGCATCTAGGCCCCTAGTTGAATTTCGGTGATTAATAACGGCACATGATTACTGTCACTAACGTGTGTTTTGCATAGGCAACTTAAGTTAGGTCAAGGTAATGGTGATTGATTGGGCAATTATGGTTTTCATGCCCCGTCAATGAAAACCGCTTCGGTTTTCAAAGGATGGACGACAAGGTTAAGGACGGACTAGTTCTAAGTGTCGTTTGGCGTTGGAGAGACACTTAGAGTAGTTTAGGACTTTGTTTCTTTTTTTTTGGCCGTACTATTAAGGGGGTATGAACTAGTATCTTGACCAAGATAAGTCTAATGGTTTAGGTGTGGTGCACACTTGTCAAATTTAGCAATAGGTAGCTCAAGGACATCCCATAGATCAGTTGAAGTCGATGTCGTTTTCAAAGTTGGTAAAATTTTATGTGCATGGAGACTTGGATGATGACCGGACGCACAGGTGTCGCGTCCAGTCAGTGTTAGCTCGCGCAGCTAGGGTGTGTTCATCGACCGGACGCTGGATCGGACTCACAGATGTCGCGTCCGGTCAGTATTAGCTCGCGTTGCTAGGGTTTGCTTTTTGATCGGATGCTTAGGACGTTGTGACCTGACGCACTAGAGGTAGCGTCTGGTCAACAACAGTAAGCATCCAGAGAATGAATTTTTTGACCAGACGTGTCTGATGGGTGGTGACCGGGCGTGTGGCAGAACCGCCCGAAATAACATGCTTTCGGAGGCGCTCGTCTTTCAAGCACCCCGAAAGTTAGCTACATCGGACAATTCCGTCGAGCACACCCCACGGGAGAACTCGAATCAATCCACGTTTTATCTCCAGAATCCAATAATGAGTACGAGCTTACAATACTTAGTCCATTTCATACAACAAGAGTTTTTGAAAATTATTTATTACAATACCAGGGTTCAGAGTACGATAATTAAACAGCGGAATAAAAATAAACATCTAGCGAAAATGATACAAGGATCTGTCTGTGCCCACCAGAAGAATCCTCCACACAAGAGTTACTCCTCAAGCTGCACTTGCAACAGGGTAAAATAAACCCTGAGTACACAATGTGCTCGCAAGACTTACCCTACTAGTAGAAATAGTTTTTCAACTCCAAGGGGTATGATAGGCAATATAGGTTTGCTGTTTTTTTATTTGCGAAAAGCATTACTAGAAGTATGTCCTTAAGATCAAGTTTAATTAGCAGTCATGATTACTTCATTAGCTAACCATTCTAGGTAAGCACCTGTACTACCTTCAAGCAAGGGTTGAGTAATGAGAACTATTTTACCATCTTTTATATTCTAGTTCTTACTACGGTGCTAGACCATAGCCAAGTCGTACTGTCTCACAGAAACGATGATTCGCGAACCAATGTATCCCAGCTGGGTACCCCAAAACACACGCCCCATTTATACCCCAGGCACAAATAAGACCAACTCATTCCACTCCTGTCATGGGGTCCAAGTCCCCGTCCAAACTTAGACTCCAAGCCCCCACACTTAAGATCTGGTCTCAATATGGTGCTTAGACCTCCCCCTTTCCCCACCTCCAATCATTTGGTCCAAAAAGAGCCAGAATCCACAACAAGAGCGTAACAAACATTTTCGCTCCCATAAGCAAGTATGTGCTTAGGATAATAAGTCTGTGACCTGACTACCATCCACAGCAACGGACCGTCCTCAATCAACACGGACAGAAAAAATAGTGTAACCAAGCTAAGGCCCATGGTCGCGGGACACAACTCATCACACCCACCATAACCCATACCATATCCCTGCCCGGTCTCTATTTTCCTTTCATCATTTTTATCATGAGAGTAATTATAATAATCACCTATTGTGAGTAACGACAGGTTACTCACGCTACCGAAAACCTAAGCATAGCAGCTACTCGAACCTGCACTAGTAAGACTCATAGGATAGATATATCTATGCATGTGGTTTCCATAAAATTTTTGTAACGTAAATGCACATCACATATATATATTTAGTGAGTATAAAAATAAGGGTTATACACCGAGGCTTGCCTTGGGAAGGTGCAGTGTCATCTGAGTCGATCGTCGATGACTTCAGGACCTCCTCCTACATACGAGAATCTCCTCCTCGTACTCATCGATGATCTCCTCGAACTCACGATCGTCTGTAGTCTCTATCTCCACCAACTCGTTCTCTACATGCATGCGATAATGATGCAACACTTAGCATTTAGGCAACAACAACTCTTAAAATAAGAATATGCATACTAAGCTACTAAGCTAGCTCTAATGACTAAGATACTAAGCTAACTACCATCTTCATCAAGCAAAGTGTTAGGTTCAACTAACAAACCCTTAGCTTGGCAATTTAAGGATATATCTTTATTTCTACTAGTGATTTAATGTATATTGAAATAAAGAGCATTTAACTACCCTAATAATTAGTCCAATCTAAAGCTACAAAAATTATAGTGAACACATAATAATACAATGAAACTGCCGTAAAAAATTCAGGATCAAAATTATCATCAATTCACCACAAAAATTCCTACAATAATCAACTTAATAATATTAAGCATTCTCATACTATTTAATAGCTCCTAGTGTCAACACATATAAACATGAACTAAATATACCAACAGATAGATCATAATTTTAGAAACCTAACAAAATTTGATTCATAATTTTTGGACACCTACATGATTTTATATTAATTACCAAAGATCAGCTCAGAAATTAAATTAGAAAACTATTTCTAATTCCTTAGGAAAATGAACAGTGAATCTCCCGCGCGGCCCGCACGACACAGCGCACGCAGTGGACCGCTTCTGCGGCCCACACGAGGTCGACCCAAGCGCGACACGCCCGCGCGCTAGCGCTTTATGCAAAAGAGGCCTCAAACTTCTTCTAAATCACAACTAAGTACTAACACTATTTTCCCCTCTCATAGGCCCTCTCACTTAACCCCCCGACCTTTCCCTAATTCACCCACACGTACCCATAGTGACTCAGCACATGGCGCCGCGGCGGGCGGTGACACGACGCGACAGCGTCGACCACCAAAGGCTCGCGTTGGCCCGTCGGTCGGGCCGACCTTCAGCTACGGTCTAACCGCCTACACGAAGCAGCAACATGGGGCGGCAGGACACGCTGGAGCGAGCTATAATGACGCACGGCCATCCGCAGTGGTGGCGCAACTGCTCCGGCAAGCTGGGGCTGCTATGGACCTAATTGGCTAGCGAGTGAGCATCGGGAGACTACCATGGACTAGGACAAGGTGACGGTTGGGGTGGAGCATGGCGAAGGAGGGGTGGCCACGTGTGGCCGAGCCGTGCGGTGGTGCACCATGGTGGTACGGTCGCGTCAGCGGCGACGGAGAGGTGGTAGTGATTCCTCTGGCATGTGCAAGGTGGAGAGGGAGGCAAGACGAAGCTAGTAGTATAGGTGAATTGGTTTGGGGGTGGCGGTAGGAGGGCTACCATCGGCACTTATAGATCACGGCCTTATCGGCCCAGTGGTGGGGAAAGCTCCAAATTGGAGCTTGGCAGTGCGTGCTTCATGGCTGGGTGGGGTTGGGCAGCTGGAGAACTCACTGGAGGGCCATAGACGGGCAGAATTGATTGGAGATGACCTCTCGCTGTCTAACATGCTGGCGCGGCTCCGACGGCGGCGGTAGAGGGAAAAGGGATGGGTCTGAGCTTTGGCTGTCCTCACCTTGGGAGCTAGGGGTCGACCGAACTCACGACCATGCTTACGCACTCGCTACACAACACACGACTAGACCACGTGCGTGCATGGGGAGGCAAGTAGGGATGCAGCCTACGCGGCCGCAGCACCATTAAGGCGAGGCGATGGCACGAGCGTAACCAGGACAGCCCCCATGCCCGCGATGACAGAGCGAGCGGCAGCAGTGTAGCACAGCATCGTGGTGGCATCGGTAGCAGCAATGCGTGGCAGGGTAGCAGTGCGCGGATGCGACGACGAGGTGATGGTGCCGACAGTGGCTTCGTCATGGCGCGGGGCGGGGCAAGCGACAGCAGCAGCTCCACATGGTGGGGACAGCGGCGACCGAGCCACTACCAGGCTAGAGGCAGCCATGGCTAGCCACACGTGACCAGCGCTGTGACACTAAGCGCTCAAGCTTGGTGACCGCGTCCACTCGGTGAGCTAGCCCGAGAACATGTCGTGCATGTATTTAAAGCGCCCATAACAACTAAACGATTGCTTTAGGAACCAAACCATCTTCACCATGCTCAAGATGGCATGTGAGGCTACCAACCCGAGCTAAAACACGACACCACCTCCTACTCGATTTCACAAAATAAATCACCAAACATTACATTGTCTTGTTGTTTATAAACTTGAAAAATATTCTAAGTCTTTGAGCTGAACTTGATTCCAAGTTGCATTTCTAGGCTATTAGAAATGTTGGCTAGCAATGTTATTTTTCCACGGTAAGTATTTCATTGTCATCTACAAAGTTCATATTCCAAACTTTATTTAAGTGTTACATATATGTTCTATAGTGTTTTTTGTTCAATAAAAATTAGTTTTAAACCCTACTTGATACATATGAGTTATGGAATAGCTTCTCATTTAACATTTTTATTGATCATCTAAAGTTACAAAAATGTTATCTACACATTCTATCACATGCATTATCACATAAACATGATGCTCATGACATGATTTGGTAATTTGTTTAGGGCATAACACCGAGGGTGTTACAGGACGCTAGTCAAAGTCCGGTCTCTGATAACTGGGCTGGCGTTATGTAGCCATTGGCCACTAACCGGACGCATCCAGTCACTTTGACCTAAGCGTCGGGTCACCCTAAAATGTCCTAAGTTAGACCCCAACGAGTATGTTTTGAAGTGGGAAGTATAAATACCTCTCCTACTCATCCAACTTAGCTCTCTTGCCCATATGTTCAGCTAAGAAACACCTTTGGAGTGCAAGGGAGAGCAAGAGCCTAGTGGGGTGATTGAGATTTGATAATCCAAGATTAAGGACCTCATTAGTGCATAGGGAGTAGCAAGTGTGCATCCACCCTTCTCATTTGGCTTGTCTTAGTCAAGTGAGAGCTTGTGCTTGTTACTCTTAGTGATCGCCATCACGTAGATGGCTTGGTGGTGATTGGGAACTTGATGATCATCCGGCGGAGTTAGTGGATGTCCCAAGTCATGGTGTGAGCAGTTGTGGGCGATAAAGTGTCAAAGAATCAACCCGTAGAGAGCACTTCATCCTTGTGCGGATCAAGGGGGAGCTATAGCCTTGCATGGGTGCTCCAACGAGGACCAGTGGGGGTGGCGACTATCCGATACCTCAGAAAAACATCGATGTGTTTCTCTTCCTCTCTTTACTTTGAGCATTTACATTAGAGCAATTCAATTCATGTCTCTATATTCCTAGAATTGCTATGCTAGAGTAGGATTGGAACTGATGGTGCAAAACTCTTGTGTGATGGAACAATAGAAACACTTCTAGGCACAAGGGGCTAAAATAGGCTAAGTGTAGGGCTTAATTATTGCAAGAAATTTAGAATTAGCCCAATTCACACCCCCTCTTAGGCATCTTGATCCTTTCAATTGGTATCGGAGCCTCATGCTCTCTAAATTAGGCTTAACCGCCCTGAGCAAGATGTCCCACGGGGATGGATCCCCTCTCGTCTTTGAGGGAGATGATTTTCCTTATTGGAAAATTCACATGGAGGCGTATCTAGAGGCTTTAGATGTTGGAGTGCTTAGAGCCGCCACACAAGGTTTTCCAACACCTAGGGATCCCGCTAACCTTCATGGTGATGAGGTTCACTACGAGAAGTGGAATGCAAAGGCTAGAAACACTCTCTTTAGAGGCCTTTGCAAGGATGTCTTTACCTGTGTGCGGAACCACAAAAATGCTCATTCATTATGGTCGGATATTTGTGCACTCCATGAGGGAACCAAGACTGAGCGTGAGGAACACTCCACCTTGTAATGAAGATGCTTAACTCATTTGAAATGCTTCCTAGTGAAAATGCTAATGAAATGTATTCACGTTTGAATGTTCTTGTAGAGGAAGTCAATAGGCTTAGACTCACTCAAATACAACCATCCGATGTTGTGAGAAAGATTTTGAATGTCCTCCCCATTGACAAGTATGGACATATTATGACGGTGCTTCATCAAAGTGATTTTTCAACCGCTACGCCAACTCAAATATTAAGGAAGATCAATGCACATGAGATGTACATGCACATCACTCTTCAAGATGGCTCCTCTTCTATCAAGAAGAAAGATTTGGCTTTTAAGGCTAGCCAAGAGAAGAGGGACAAAGCAAAAGTTGATCATGATAGCTCAAGTGATGATGAGATTGATGATGCAAGTCTTGCTCTCATGGTGAGAAGAACTGCCAAGATGCTTAAGAAGCTAAACAAGAATGGTGTCAAGTTTGATGGCAAGAAAAAAGAATTTTTTTACTAGTAGTAGAAGGAAGCCCATCTTTGAAATGGATTACTACAATTATGGAGATCTTGGTTATCTAGCTCATCAATGCCCCAAACCCAAGAAAGACAAGTACAAGAAGAAGTACAAGGACAAGAAAGATGACTCAAGTGATGATGATGATGAGAAGAAGAAGAACAAACCATACAAGAAGGATGGCAAAAAGAAGGAATTTCATAAGAAGAAGAATGGCAAGGACTATATTGTTGGTGATTGGCTCATGGACATTGAATCTTCAAGTGGCTCATCTGATGATGAAAGTGAAAATAAGAAGGAGAAGGTGGACGCTCTTGTGATTGGTTCTTCACAACATCCACCGACACCACCGTCATCATCCTCTACACACCTATGCCTCATGGCCAAGGGTGAATGAAAGGTACAAAATGATGATGATTGTAGTGGTGATGGCAATGCTAATGATGATGAGAATGGTAGTGATAGTGATGAAGAATTTGAATCACCTTCTTATGATGATCTTATCAAATTGTTAAACCAATACACTAAAATCATTAGAAAGACAAGAGCTAAAAATGAGAAACTAGAACTTGTGAATGACACACTCTTAGCAAAGTGTGACATAGCCAAAAAAGCTAATGATGAGCTTAGAGAAGAGAACAAAATTATGTCATCCAAACTAGAGGAACTCAAAACCTCTAAAAGAGAGCTTAGAGAAAAACATGATAAACTTGAGATACACAATGAGCTCACCACTAGTTACAACTTGCTAAAAGAAGAGTACACCAATCTCAAGGTTAATCATAATAATCTTGTTCTTTCTCATGAGTTATTGTCAAATGAGCCACATGATGCTACTAACAATGTTGTTAAGATTGATATAGCCACATCATGTAATGACTTAATTATTGAGAGGATTGAGCAAAGTTCTAGTAGCAAAGGCAAGAAATCGGTTGAACTCGACAATTATAATGATTATGTCAAGCTCAAGAATGAAAATGAAAAGCTCAAGAAGGATCTTGAAAAGCTATCAACCACCAACACAAGTGTGATAGAGAATCTGGACAATAATCATGATATGGCACTTGAGAATGAGATGCTTAAAGAAGAGAACAAGAAACTCAAGATGGAGAAGAACCATGATGAACTTAGAGAAGAAAACAAGAAATTTAAGTTGGAGAAAGAGCATCTTAAGACTGGTTTGAGCAAGTTCACAAGAGGCCAATATCTTCAAAGTGAGCTACTTATGAACACCGTGATGTAGATGAATAGAAGTGGCATTGGGTTCTTAGCAAATCAAGAGAAGAAATCTCAAGTTCAACATCCATGACAATACAAGTCAAAGCCTAAGCCAAAGAGATGCTTTGAGTGTGGAAAAGAAGGTCACTTTTCTCATGAGTGTGAAACTCCACCACCACAACCCTTGCCCAAGCATGCTAGACCCTTCGCCTTCAATGCTCACTACGTGCTTAGAAAAGATTCTAGTGAAAAAATGAAAGTCATGTTCTTAGGTCCACCCAACAAGAATAGACCTAAGCAAATTTGGGTTGCTAAGTCACTAGTTGAGAAAGCCAAGGACCCTCATCAAGTTTGGGTCCCTAAACAGCAAACTTGATCTCTTGTGTGTGTAGGTGAACTACAAGACCGGTGGAACTCATTGGGTTATTGATAATGGTTGTACTCAACATATGACCGGTGATCCTCGTATGTTCACCTCACTAGATAAAGAAGTAGATGGTCAAGAAAGGATTACATTTGGTGACAATTCAAAGGGCAAAGTACAAGGGTTGGGCAAAGTTGCAATATCAAATGATCACTCAATATCAAATGTGCTATATGTTGCTTCTTTGAGCTTCAACTTGCTATTTGTTGGTCAATTGTGTGATCTTGGTTTTCAATGTTTGTTCACCGAGAAGGAAGTGGTTATGTCAAAGAAAGATGATCATCAAGTTATATTCAAGAGCTTTAGACAAAACAACCTATATCTAGTGGATTTCACCTCCAAAGATACAAACTTGAAGACATGCCTATTCACCAAAACATCACTTGGGTGGCTTTGGTATAGAAGACTTGCATATGTTGGGATGAGTTCACTCAAGAAGTTAATGAAAAATGAGTTGGTGAGAGGTTTGAAGGATGTGAAATTTCAAAAGGACAAGCTTTGTAGTGCATGTCAAGCCAGCAAGCAAGTTGCAAACACTCATCCAACCAAAGCTTACATGTCAACAACAAGAGTGCTAGAGCTTCTCCACATGGATCTATTTAGACCAACAACTTATAAGAGTTTGGGAGGCAATCTCTATTGTCTTGTGATAGTGGATGACTACTCTAGATACAATTGGGTGTTCTTCCTTCATGACAAGACCGAAGTGGCCGTATTTTCAAAAAGTTTGCCAAGAAAGCACAAAATGAATTTAAAGTGAAGCTCAAGAAGATAAGAAGTGATAATGGAAAATAATTTAACAATACAAACATTGAATCATATTATGATGAAGTTGGGATCAAGCATGAGGTCTCCACAATCTACACTCCTCAACAAAATGGTGTAGTAGAGAGAAAGAACCAGACCCTTGCAAGAACAATGCTTGATGAGTACAATACATCTCAAGATCTATGGGCAGAAGCTATCAACACCATATGCTATGCATCTAATCGCCTATTTCTCCAAAAGTTTCTTGGTAAGACCCCTTATGAGTTGCTCAATAGGAAGAAACCGGACGTCTCATTTTTCTAGGTGTTTGGTTGCAAATGCTACATCTACAAGAAGCGGCAACACCTAGGGAAGTTCTAAAGATGTTGTGATATTGGTTTTCTTATTGGTTACTCATCAAAGTCCAAAGCACATCGAATATTTAATCATGCCACCAGCTTGGTTGAAGAAACATATGATGTAGAATTTGATGAATCTAATGGCTCCCAAGGAGCACATGAGAATCTTGATGATGTAGGTGATGAACCATTGAGGAAGGGCATGAAGAACATTCCGGTTGGAGACATCAAGCCCAAAGATGATGAAGATGATGTACAAGTGATTGATCCACCTTCTTCATCAAATGTGCCACAAGATGATGATAAAGATGGGAGAGTAGAAAATGAAGATACTCACATCTCCCATGATCAAATGGTGGCACAAGCCTAGGATGTTCATGCTCCACATCCTCCTCCTAAAGTGTTTGATAGAAGAAATTCACCCCTACTACAAGCACATCCATAAGATCTCATCATAGGGAGTCCTTCAAAGGGTGTAACGACTCGCTCTCAAAAACTCGCTTCATTTATTGAACATCACTCATTTGTTTCTTGCATTGAGCCTAACAATATAGAAGAAGCTCTTTAAGATCTGGATTGGATAAATGCCAAGCATGAAGAATTGAATAACTTCACTCGCAATGAAGTTTGGACACTTGAAGAGCAACCATAGGATGCAAGAGTCATTGGAACAAAGTGGGTGTTCTGCAACAAGCAAGATGATCAAGGCATCGTTGTGAGGAACAAGGCAAGACTAGTTGCAAAGAGGTTCTCTCAAGTTGAAGGGTTGGATTTTGGAGAGACATTTGCACCGGTTGCAAGACTTGAAGCCATTCGTATCCTTCTTGCATATGCATCTCATCATCAAATGAAATTATATCAAATGGATGCTAAAAGTGCATTTTTAAATGTCTTCATAAATGAAATAGTCTATGTCGATCAACCTCCTAGGTTCGAAGACCCTAGATATCATAATCATCTTTATAGGTTGTCCAAGGCACTATATGGCTAAAGCAAGCCCTAAGAGCTTGGTATGAGCGCCTTCAGAATTTTCTTATTGAGAAGGGCTTCACCATTGGGAAGGTTGACACCACACTATTCACCAAGAAGCTTGATGGAGAGATCTTCATTTGTCAAGTATATATTGAAGATATCATATTTGGCTCATCAAATGAAGACTATTGCAAAGAGTTTGATGAATTGATGTCGAAGGAGTTCGAGATGTCCATGATTGGAGAGCTTACATTCTTTCTTGGTTTTCAAGTCAAGCAAATGAGAGAAGGGATCTTCATCTCTCAAGAAAAATATACAAAGGATCTTCTCAAGAAGTTTAAATTGGATGAATGTAAGCCAATCAAGACACCAATGCCATCTAATGGACATCTTAACCTAGATGAGGGAGGTAAATCGGTTGATCAAACTCTCTACCATTCTTTGATTGGTAGCTTGTTAAACTTGACCGTATTTAGGCCCGACATCATGTTTAGTGTGTGTATGTGTGCTAGATTTCAAGCTAATCCTAAGGTGGCTCACATGGTTGCTGTTAAAAGAATCCTTAGGTACCTTAAGCACACACCAACCATTGGTATTTGGTATCCCAAAGGAGCTAGATTCCATCTAGTTGGCTATTCCGATTCGGATTATGCCAGTTGCAAAATTGATAGAAAAAAGCACATTCAGAGGGTGCCATTTGCTTGGTAGATCACTAGTGTCTTGGACTTATAAGAAGCAAAATAGTGTGGCCTTGTCCACCGCTGAGGCGGAGTACATTGCCGTGGATGCTTGTTGTGCACAAATCCTTTACATGAAGCAAACGCTTCTAGACTATGGTGTAGTTCTAGAAAAGGTATCACTTTTGTGTGATAATGAGAGCGCTGTAAAACTTACTAATAACCTAGTTCAACACTCTCGCACCAAGCACATAGATATCCGGCATCACTTTCTTAGAGATCATGTTGCTAAAAATGATATATCACTAGAAGGTATAAGGTTCGAGAATCAATTAGCGGATATCTTCACAAAACCACTAGATGAGGCTACATTTTATTGGTTGAGGAATGAGCTCAATGTGCTTGACCTAAGTAACTTCACTAAACAATGAGCTTGTGTTATTCCTTGCATTGCATTGTAATATAAAACATATTTAATTTTTAGTAAAGCACTTAGGGCTTGTCTAACATGGTTATGATAACCACCGAAAAGCATGTGAAAAAGCTTAACCTTGGATCAAACTTGAGAAGCAACTAGATTTTCCTTCAAGTATTGCATTGCATATGCATGTGTGTTGTTTTGTCATTTTTTCGGTTATTTTTTGAGCATCCGCTGTGTTCATCAACAAATAGGGAGAGCAGTTGATGCTCCTATTGTTTATAAACCCTGCCACATGTTGCTCCTCGACTCTAGTGTTGCCTATTTTTCTAGAAAGAACTATAGCCGAAGGCAAATTATTTTGAAAAACTTGAGGGTTTGAGATATGTCTCTCATATCTATCCCAATTGGTGTTTATTTTGGTCTTCTCGAAGTTGGGACTGGATTAGGACACAGCATCACGGAGGAAGAAGGAGGAACTGCTGCGGAACATGAATGGAATGCTGGACTGGACTCACTGCTTGGCGTGTCTGATCACTCTTCCTACCGCGTTCGGTCATTTCATGTTCAAGTGAACTAACGCATGAATAGTACTTCATCCGCGTTCGGTCTGCACTTGACACTGCGTCCAGTCGTTAAGTGGTGCTCCTCAGAACATGACCGGACTCTGCGGTGCATCCGATCAAGTGAGACCAGATGCGTCCGATCGTGGTAGGACCGTTTCTAGACCTCTTTGTTCCTGATCGGACTCAAGAGATGTAGCGTTCGGTCATATGCAAAGGCGCGTCTGGTCGCAATAGTGCTCGCGTGATCTATTTCCAATCTCTGACTGTCACGTGGGGTCTACACTGACTTTTCTCTCCAAATCGGCCCGTACCCATTTGCCTTCCCTCACCGTGCCCACGCCACCGTCGCGCCTTCCCTAGCCACGCCTGCACCACCACCGCTGTTGTGCCTTCCCTCACCACGCCTGCGCCACCGCCGTGCCTTCCCTCGCCATGCTCGCACTGCCACTGCCGTCATCGTGCCTGTGCCGCCGCCATGGATATTTCTTCTTCTCCCTCGGCATCGACTCCCTGTAAGGTCCTAATGGCTAGAGGGGGTGAATAGCCTATTAAAAATTTCTATAACAACACTTAACGAACCGGTTAGACAATTATGAGGCGAATCAAGTGTTGCGCTAGCCTACTAAAATTGCAAGCCACCTACCACAATTCTAGTTTCTGTAGTCTCTGTCCACACAAATGCTATGTCACTACACTAAGTTAGTGTGCTCTCAATGGCTAACTAAAGAGCTACACTAATCAAACTAACAAGCTCTCACAACTAGCTACACTAAAGAGCTTGGCAACTAGTTTGTGGTAATGTAAAGAGAGAGAGCAAGATAGTTATACCACCGTGTCGAGGAATGAACCAATCAATCACAAGAATAAATATCAATGAAGACCAATCACCTCAGAATCAAATGATGACACAATGATTTTTTACCAAGGTTAGACAATTATGAGGCGAATCAAGTGTTGCGCTAGCCTACTAAAATTGCAAGCCACCTACCACAAATCTAGTTTCTATAGTCTCTGTCCACACAAAGGCTATGTCACTACACTAAGTTAGTGTGCTCTCAATGGCTAACTAAAGAGCTACACTAATCAAACTAACAAGCTCTCACAACTAGCTACACTAAAGAGCTTGACAACTAGTTTGCGGTAATGTAGAGAGAGAGAGCAAGATAGTTATACCACCATGTCGAGAAATGAACCAATCAATCACAAGAATGAATACCAATGAAGACCAATCACCTCAGAATCAAATGATGACACAATGATTTTTTACCGATGTTCACTTGCTTGCCAGCAAGCTAGTCCTCATTGTGAAGATTCACTCACTTGGAGGTTCACACGCTAATTGGCATCACACGCCAAACCCTCAATAGGGTGCCTCACAACCAACACAAGATGAGGATCACACAAGCCACGAGCAATTTACTAGAGTACAGTTTGGCTCTCCGCCGGGGAAAGATCAAGAACCCCTCACAATCACCATGATCGGAGCCGGAGACAATCACCACCCTCCACTTGATAATCCTCGCTGCTCCAAGCTATCTAGGTAGCGGCAATCACCAAGAGTAACAAGCAAATCCCATAGCGAAACACGAACACCAAGTGCCTCTAGATGCAAACACTCAAGCAATGCACTTGGATTCACTCCTAATCTCACAAAGATGTTGAATCTATGATGGAGGTGAGTGGGAGGGCTTTGGCTAAGCTCATAAGGTTGCTATGTCAATGCAAATGGCCAAAAGAGTGAGCTAGAGCTAGCCATGGGGCTTAAATAGAAGCCCTCATAAAATAGAGCCATTGTACCCCTTCATTAGGCACTGCTCGGGGTGATCGGACGCTCCGGTCAGATCGACCGGACGCGCCCCGCCAGCGTCCGGTCAACGAATGGCTGCCACATCATCTCTTCTTCAAATACTGAGCGCCCGATCCCAACGGTCAAGTGATGACTGAACATAGCATGGTATCATGACTGGACGTAGGACCCCAGTGTCCGGTCACTTCCAGTAAGGTTCCAACTGCGATCGGATGTGTCAATTTGATCACGACCGAACGCAGGACCTGAAAGGTCCTAATGGCTAGAGGGGGGTGAATATCCTATTAAAAATTTCTACAACAACACTTGACAAACCGGTTATACAATTATGAGGCAAAGCAAGTGTTGTGCTAGCCTACTAAAAATGCAAGCCACCTACCACAATTCTAGTTTATATAGTTTCTATCCACACAATAGCTATGTCACTACACTAAGTTAGTGTGCTCTCAAAGGCTAACTAAAGAGCCACACTAACCAAATTAACAAGCTCTCACAACTAGTTACACTAAAGAGCTTGACAACTAGTTTATGGTAATGTAAAGAGAGTGGGCAATTTGTTTATACCACCGTGTCGAGGAGTGAACCAATCAATCATAAGAATGAATACCAATGAAGACCAATCACCTCGGAATCAAATGATGAACACAATGTTTTTTTACCGAGGTTCACTTGCTTGCCGGCAAGCTAGTCCTCGTTGTGGCGATTCACTCACTTGGAGGTTCACGTGCTAATTGGCATCACACGCCAAACCCTCAATAGGGTGCCGCACAACCAACACAAGATGAGGATCACACAAGCCACGAGCAATTCACTAGAGTACCTTTTGGCTCTCCACCAGGGAAAGGTCAAGAACCCCTCACAATCACCACAATCGAAGCCAGAGACAATCACCACCTCCGCTCAACGATCCTCGCTGCTCCAAGCCGTCTAGGTGGTGGTAACCACCAAGAGTAACAAGTGAATTTCACAGTGAAACATGAACATCAAGTGCCTCTAGATGCAAACACTCAAAAAATGCACTTGGATTCTCTCCCAATCTCACAAATATGATGAATCAATGATAGAGATGAGTGGGAGGGCTTTGGCTAAGCTCACAAGGTTGCTATGTCAATACAAATGGCCAAGAGAGTGAGCTTGAACCAGCCATGGGGCTTAAATATAGAGCCCCCATGAATAGAGCCATTGGGCTCCTTACTTCACTGAATATGGGGCGACCGGATGCACCGATCGATGTGACCGGATGCAGGACCCCAGCGTCTGGTCGCCCAATGCTTACCATGTGTCATCGGTTTCAAATGCTGATTGCCCGATCTCAACGGTCATCAGTACATTTAAGTAGTGACTGGATGAGCTGCTAAAAGTGTATGGATGCTAGACCACAGCGTCCGGTCATTTCCAGTAAGCATCTAGAAGCAAGAAATCTTGACCGGACACGTCCGGTCATACCCGACCAGACACACCCAGCGTCTGGTCACTCAACGTCATCATATGTCATATTGACTGGACTCAGGCCCTGAGCGTCTGGTTATTTCTCGCGCCAGCATCCGGTGATGAGACCAAAACTGCATGCTCACTGCAACCATGAAAGGTCCTAATATGGCTAGAGGGGGGGTGAATAGCCTATTTAAAAATCTACAAATCAACTAGAGCAATTTGATTAGTATGACAAATAGCGTAATGCAAACTTGCTCTAGCTCTACAAGGGTTGCAAGCCACCTATCCAACAATTCTAGTTGCAATGAATACTTAGGCACACAAACTTGCTATGTAATTACTCACTAAGAGCTCTCAACCTTGCTACTCTAAAGAGCTCAACTAGATGAATGTAAATAATAAAGCAAGCTCTCAATTCTAATTACACTAAAGAGCTTGTATCAACTAGTTTGCAAGAATGTAAATGAGTGAGTAGAGTGATTATACCGACGTGTAGGGGATGAACCAATCACAAGATGAATATATAGCCAATCACCGGGAGAATGCCAAAGAAGAGAGACAATCGATTTTCTCCCGAGGTTCACGTGCTTGCCAACACGCTACGTCCCCGTTGTGTCGACCAACACTTGGTGGTTCGGCGGCTAAGAGGTGTTTCACAAACCTCGTCCACACGATTGGACACCGCAAGAACCGACCCACAAGTGAGGTAACTCAATGACACGAGCAATTTACTAGAGTTACCTTTCGGCACTCCGTCGGGGAAGGTACAACTCCCCTTACAATCACCGGAGACGGCCACGAACAATCACCAACTCGTGCCGATCCTCCACCGCTGCTCCAACCGTCTAGGTGGTGGCAACCACCAAGAGAAACAAGCGAAATCCGCAGCGCAACACGAATACCAAGTGCCTCTAGATGCAATCACTCAAGCAATGCACTTGGATTCTCTCCCAATCTCACAATGATGATGGATCAATGATGGAGATGAGTGGGAGGGCTTTGGCTAAGCTCACAAGGTTGTTATGTCAATGAAAATGTGCAAGCGTTATCCTTTGAGCCGGCCATGGGGCTATAAATAGAGCCCCCATCAAATAGAGCCGTTATACCCCTTCACTAGGCCAAACGCGCTCTGACCGAACGCTCCGGTCATACTGATCGGACGCTGGCCCTCAGCGTCTGGTCGCCCGATGGACGCCACGCGTCATCGGCTTCAAACGCTGTTCGTCAGATTTCAACGGCTACGAAGCTGACCGGGCGCTCCGGTGAAACTGACCGGACGCTGAAGCCCCAGCGTCCGGTCGTTTCCAGTAAGCTCCCTGAGGCATGTTTTTTCGACCGGACACGTCCGGTCCACCTTGACCGGACGTAGACCAGCGTCCGGTGCTCAACCCTAGCGACTGTGCTGTCTGACAGCTTGACCGGACGCAGAAACCAGCGTTCGGTGCATCTCAGGTCCAGCGTCCGGTGTAACACCGAAACTGGCGACCTCTCTGCCAGCTCGACCGGACGCAGCCTTTCAGCGTCCGGTCGCTGAGTGACCCAGCGTCCGGTCAGTAGACCAACGCCAGCATCATTTCGACCAACTCCATTTCAACTCTAACTTCTTCACCCTTTCTCAAGTGTGCCAACCACCAAGAATTTTGCATCCGGCGCAATAGAAAATAGACATTTCATTTTCCTGAAAGCGCCGTCTCAACCCTGCAAACACCTTGTGCACATGTGGTAGCATATTTTCACAAATATTATCAAGGGTGTTAGCACTCCACTAGATCCTAAATGCATATGCAATGAGTTAGAGCATCTAGTGGCACTTTGATAACTGCATTCAGATACGAGTTTCACCCCTCTTAATAGTACGGCTATCAAACCTAAATGTGATCACACTCTCTAAGTGTCTTGATCACCAAAACAAAATAGCTCCTATGGTTTATACCTTTGCCTTGAGCTTTTTGTTTTTCTCTTTCTTCATTTCAAGTTTAAGCCCTTGATCATCGACATGCCATCACCATTGTCATGCTATGATCTTCATTAGCTTCTTCTACTTGAAGTGTGCTACCTATGTCATGATCACTTGATAAACTAGGTTAGCACTTAGGGTTTCATCAATTCACCAAAACCAAACTAGAGCTTTCATCCCCCTACTTACTATCTTTGTGAATTTGTTTGCTCCCCCTATCTTACTATCTTACAATGTCATTTCATTTGTTTGCTCCCCCTATCTTACTATCTTTGTGAATTTCTCTCTCCCTTTGTCAACAATTATCATAAAGGGAGGGCTCAAATTTTAGATAGGTTGGGGTGAAACCATGTGAGGTGAGGATCATGTTCCTAATTTGGTTCAATCTAGATTACTTGCAAAAGATATTTAACTCGGTTTGATCCAAGGACAAGTTTCTTCACACCTCCAAATAAGGGTTATCTTATACCATGTTGAGTTAAACAGAGCTCATTTTCTAGATCAAACACTAGGTTTATAAGCCCACAAATATGTCATATGCTACCACTAGATCATTTCAAGCACACAAGCAATAGTGGTACCATACAAGCATCAAATTCATTTGACCTTCAAGAATGAGCCTATTTAAATGTGAAAGATGTCTAGATGCACTAAACATGTCCTTAGCAAGTATGTATGCCATGCCAATCAACTTTTACCTTGCTTTGCTCGAAGGAGAGGCATGTCATAGAATGGGGGTGCATCAACATATATTGGAGAAGTCAAGTATGTTCAATTCATTCCTTAGTTTGCAAAACCTCTTCTCATCAAGTGGCTTGGTGAAGATATCGGTAAGTTGATCTTCGGTGCCCACACTCTCAATGTAAATGTCTCCTTTTTGTTGGTGATCTCTTATGAAATGATGGCGGACAACAATATGCTTTGTTCTTGAATATTGAACCGGGTTGTTGGTGAGCTTTACAGCACTTTCATTGTCACATAGCAATGGCACTTGCTTGAATTTGATTCCAAAGTCACTCAAAGTAGCCTTCATCCAAAGTAATTGAGCACAACAACTATCGGCCAAAATGTACTCCGCTTCGACGGTTGAAAGTGCTACACTATTTTGCTTCTTGGATGACCAAGACACAAGTGATCTTCCCAATAGTTGACATGTGCCCGATGTGCCCTTTCTCTCAACTTTGCATCCCGCATAATCGAAGTCCAAATATCCAATCAACTCAAATCTTGCTCCTTTGGGATACCACAATCCAACATTTTGTGTATGCTTCAAGTACCTCAATATTCTCTTTGTTGCCTTCAAATGACTTTCTCTTGGCGAGGCTTGGAATCTAGCACACATGCATACACTAAACATCACATCCGGCCTTGATGCGGTCACATAGAGTAGACTTTCAATCATAGACCGATACATCTTTTGATCCACCATGTTGCCACTAGCATCACTATCCAAACTTCCATTTGTCCCCATTGGTGTACTAATAGCTTTACTATCATCCATTTCAAACTTCTTGAGCATGTCCTTGATATACTTGCTTTGACTCACAAATGTGCCATTCTTTGTTTGCTTGATTTGAAGACCAAGGAAGTAACTAAGCTCTCCAATCATGGACATCTCAAACTCACTTACCATCATCTTGCCAAACTCTTCACAAAAATCTTGATTTGTTGACCCAAATATAATATCATCAACATAGATTTGCACTACAAATAAGTCATTTCCAAGCTTCTTGGTAAAGAGAGTGGTGTCAACCTTTACCATCTTGAATCCCTTAGAGAGTAGGAAATCCCTCAATCTCTCATACCATACTCTAGGTGCTTGTTTCAATCCATACAAAACATTTCTCAACTTGTAAACATGGTTGGGTTTCTTTTCATCTTCAAAACTGAGAGGTTGCTCAACATACATAAGCTCATTGATGCACCCATTGAGAAATGCACTCTTCACATCCATTTGGTACAACTTGATGTTGTGGGCACAAGCATAGGCTAACAAGATCCTAATTGCTTCTAATCTTGCAACCGGGGCATATGTTTCTCCAAAATCAAGACATTCAACTTGAGTGTAACCTTGAGCCACTAATCTTGCTTTGTTCCTTATTACTATCCCATCTTGATCTTGCTTGTTTCGAAAGACCCACTTGGTTCCAATCACATTATGATCCTTAGGCCTCTCAACTAGCTCCCATACTTGGTTTCTTGTGAAGTTATTTAGCTCTTCATGCATAGCATTCACCCAATCAACATCCTTTAAAGCTTCATCTATCTTCTTCAGTTTAATGGATGACACAAATGAGAAATGCTTACAAAATAAAGCTAATCATGATCTTGCACACCTCTTGAAATATCACCAATTATAGTGTCCAATGGATGATCTCTTGCAACATTGGTTGGTTGAAGCACTTGCACTTGATTGCTTGCATTCGATTGATCACTAGGTTAAGATGATGAACTAGCCACTTATTGTTGATCTTGCACTTTGTCATCACTATTACTTGCTTGAACTTGATCATGAGAACCACTAGCTTGCAAATTTGAGTTAGAGAGCACTTGATTCTTGTCATCTTCAACGTCAATCACCTCTCTAGGCCTTATATCACCAATGTCTATGTTCTTCATTGCATTGACCAATTGAGTGCCTCTTACATCATCTAGATTCTCATCTTCCTCTTAGGAACCATTTGTTTCATCAAATTCCACATCATGAACCTCCTCAAGAGTACCACTAGCCAAATTCCAAACTCTATAAGCCTTGCTAGTAGTGGAGTAACTAAGCAAGAAACCTTCATCACATTTCTTTTCAAACTTGCTCAATCTAGTGCATTTCTTCAATATGTAGCATTTATAACCAAAAACCCAAAAGTATGCTATGTTAGGCTTTCTTCCATTCAATAGCTCATAAGGTGTCTTCTCCATTATGGGATGACAATAGAGTCGGTTGCTATAATAGCAAGCCATGTTGATTGCTTCGGCCCAAAATGAATGACTCACATTGTACTCACTCAACATTGATCTTACCATGTCAATCAAAGTTCTATTCTTTCTTCGAACTAGGCCATTTGATTGTGGAGTGTACTTGGCCAAGAATTGATGTCTAATTCTAAATTCATCACAGAACTCAACAATTCTTGTGTTCTTGAACTCACTTTCATTGTCACTTCTCACTTTCTTGATGGTTGTTTCAAACTCATTGTGAATGCCCTTGCCAAATGATTTGAATGTTGCAAACACATCACTCTTATCTACTAGAAAGAATACCCATGTGTATCTAGTGAAATCATCCACAATCATAAATCTATATTTATTTCCACCAATGCTAGTGCATGTGGTTGGTCCAAACAAGTCCATGTGCATCAACTCAAATGCCTTAGATGTGCTCATCATGCTCTTCTTAGGATGTGTGTTACCAACTTGCTTTCTGGCTTGACATGCACTACATAGCTTATCCTTCTCAAATGTGACATCTTTCAAGCCTCTAACTAAGTCATGCTTAATCAACTTGTTCAATTGTTTTATTCCAACATGATTAAGCCTTCTATGCCATAACCAACCTATGCTAGAGTTAGTGATCAAACATGTTGACAATTAAGCTTCTCTAGCATTGAAATCAACTAAGTATAGATTCTCATATCTAAATCCTTTGAATATCAAGTTAGAGCCATCTACACTTATAATCTCTACATCATCCACACCAAATATGCACTTGAAACCAAGATCACACAATTGAGCTACCGATAATAGGTTGAAGTTCAAGCTCTCTACAAGTAACACATTGGAAATACTCAAGTCATTGGATATTGCAATCTTACCAAGACCTTTGACCTTGCCTTTGCCATTGTCACCAAATGTGATACTATCAATCCCATTGCTCTTGTTTTCATTGATTGAATTGAACATTCTTGAATCACCGGTCATGTGTTATGTGCATCCACTATCAAGCACCCAATGCCTTCCTTCGACTTTATAATTGACCTACAAAAGAAGATCAATTCCTTTTAGGTACCCAAACTTGCTTGGGTCCTTGAAGGTTAGTTACCAAGGTCTTTGGTACCCAAATGGCCTTCTTCTTTGGGCCCACAATTGGTGTACCAATGAACTTAGCCTTCACACCATTGGCATCCTTAAAAAGCATGTAACAAGAATCAAATTTAATTGATGATACATTAGGTAGCTTGTCCTTGTTAATCTTGCAATATTGCTCTATATGTCCAACTTGCTTGCATCTATTGCAAAACTGACCATTGCCCTTCACAAAGCTAGCTTTGGGAGTGACAAAGGCCGCCTTGCCTTTCTTGGGGGTATAGCCTAATCCCTCTTTGTTGAGAGAAAACCTTTGGCTATCCAAGCACTTTAGCAAGCGGGCATCTCCACCATAGGCATTGCCTAAGGCACGAGTGAGCTCATTCACCTCCTTCTTGAGGGTCTCATTTTCCACCATTAGTGAGGCATCACAAGTGAGACCATTACTCAAAGGTGAAGTAGAAGTAGTAGTGCTACAAGAAGTGTTAGTGGGAGCAACTACAACGGGTTTATAAAAAGATTCATCAATAATATCACATGTTAGTCCCACATCACAAGACATAATCATTTGCTCCTTCTTGGCTTCCTCTATTTTGACTTGCTCGATGAGAGAGGAGTGAGCCTTTTCAAGCTTAGAGTGAGCTTTGCCAAGCTTCTCATAGGCTTCCATTAGCCTCTCATGAGTGGTATTGAGCTCATCAAGGATTGCTTAAGAAATTTCACTTTCTTGCGTAATTCTTTGCACTCCTTTCTCTTCATTTCAACGCAAGTGTGCACTTGCTCACACATGTCCAAGAGCTCCTCCTTGGTGTACTCCTCCTTCTCCTCATCATCATCACTCCTACAAGCATCACTTTCACATTCATCATCATCACTCACATCATATTTTACCTTGGTAGGCTTTGCCATGAGGCATGTCGATGAAGTGTCGAAGATGGAGGGCTTTTTGTTGATGGCGATACTTGCTAGTGCTTTCTTGATAGATTTCTTGTCATCATCACTAGAGCTAACACTATCTGAAGAGCCATCACTATCCCATGTGACCACATAGCCTCCACCTTTCTTATTCTTTTGGAAGGTCATTCTCTTCTCCTTCTTCTTCTTTTCTTTCTTGTCCTTCTTGTGCTTCTTCTTTTCATCCTCATCATTTTCACTATTGTAGGGACAATTTGCTACAACGTGATCGGGGCTCTTGCAATTGTAGCATCTTCTCACATATTCTTTGCTTTTGGTGTGATCTCTTCTCTTTCTTGCACCATAGCCCTTCTTCTTTATGAATTTTCCCATCTTGCGTACAAAGAGGGCCATAGCTTCATCATCAATATCACTAAGATCATCATCATCACTTGATTCTTTCTTGGACTTTCCCTTGTTCTTGGATGATGATGAGCTAGCCTTAAATGCTATACTCTTCTTCTTCTTGTCTTCTTATTCCTTCTTGTCATCCTTGTCATCCCCCTCCCTTTTCACATGGTATGTCTCTTGTGTCATGACATCACCTAGTACTTGGTTAGGGGTAATCTCCATCAATCCTCCTCTTATGATAAGCAATCTCAACATCTCAAATCTAGGAGGTAGGCATATTAAGAACCGATGAGAGACATCATCATACTTGATCTTCTCTCCCAAAGCCTTCAAGTCATTGACAATTACTTGCAACCGATGGAACATCTCCGGAATGCTCTCATCATCCTTCATCTTGAAGCTTGTCAACTTATCCTTGAGGATGTACAACTTGGCACTCTTCACCGCCGGTGTGCACTCATATGTTTCCTCCAATCTCCTCCATACCTCATTAGCTCTTTCACAATCCTTGATTTGCTCAAACACTTTGGAATCAATGGCATTGTATATGGTGTTGAGAGCCATAGTATTGCATTGCTTGTTGGTCTTGTCTTGGTTGGTGGGATTGTCGGGATCAATGATAGCATAGTCATTCTCGGTCACCTCCCATACTTGATCATTGATTGAACCAAGATACATCCTCATCTTTCTCTTCCAATAATCATAGCATGTGCCATCAAAGAACGGTGGTTTGCCCCCCACATGGTTGAACACAACTTGAGCCCTAATTTGACACCAAGGTTGTTAAGCCTTTAATCAAACGGTGACCACGGCTCCGATACCACTTGAAAGGTCCTAATATGGCTAGAGGGGGGTGAATAGCCTATTTAAAAATCTACAAATCAACTAGAGCAATTTGATTAGTATAACAAATAGCGAAATGCAAACTTGCTCTAGCTCTACAAGGGCTGCAAGCCACCTATCCAACAATTCTAGTTGCTATGATCTCTAGACACATAATTTGCTATGTCACTACTCACTAAGAGCTCTCACACTTGCTACACTAAAGTGCTCCACTAGGTAAACTTAAAACAACAAGGCAAGCTCTCAATTCTAATTACACTAAAGAGCTTGCTACAACTAGTTTGCAAGAATATAAATAAGTGAGTAGGGTGATTATACCACCATGTAGAGGAGTGAACCAATCACAAGATGAATACTAAATCAATCACGAGGAGAATACCAAAGGGCAAGAGACAACCAATTTTTCTCCCGAGATTCACGTGCTTGCCGGCACGCTAGTCCCCATTGTGTCGACCAACACTTGGTGGTTCGGTGGCTAAGAGGTGTTGCACGAACCTCGTCCATACAATTGGACATCGCAAGAACCTACTAAAAGGTCCTTGTGTGGTTTTGGTAATTGAGTGACAACCTAGGTGGACTAATTGTGTTTATGTGAGATACACAGGTGATTAGTCCATAGGTACATGTGTGTGAGCAACATATGCCATGAAGGTGAAAATGGCTTGGAGATGTTGCAAAGCTCACACATGTGATGATGAAGGAGCTCATTGCACATGAGACATGACATTGAGTCATGTGATCAAGGTGGAGAAGATCAAGACAAGACTTAGCTTGATAGTTATACCACCATGTCGAGAAATGAACCAATCAATCACAAGAATGAATACCAATGAAGACCAATCACCTCAGAATCAAATGATGACACAATGATTTTTTACCGACGTTCACTTGCTTGCCGGCAAGCTAGTCCTCATTGTGAAGATTCACTCACTTGGAGGTTCACACGCTAATTGGCATCACACGCCAAACCCTCAATAGGGTGCCTCACAACCAACACAAGATGAGGATCACATAAGCCACGAGCAATTTACTAGAGTACAGTTTGGCTCTCCGCCGGGGAAAGATCAAGAACCCCTCACAATCACCACGATCGGAGCCGGAGACAATCACCACCCTCCACTTGATAATCCTCGCTGCTCCAAGCTATCTAGGTAGCGGCAATCACCAAGAGTAACAAGCAAATCCCATAGCAAAACACGAACACCAAGTGCCTCTAGATGCAAACACTCAAGCAATGCACTTGGATTCACTCCTAATCTCACAAAGATGTTGAATCTATGATGGAGGTGAGTGGGAGGGCTTTGGCTAAGCTCATAAGGTTGCTATGTCAATGCAAATGGCCAAAAGAGTGAGCTAGAGCTAGCCATGGGGCTTAAATAGAAGCCCTCATAAAATAGAGCCATTGTACCCCTTCATTAGGCACTGCTCGGGGTGATCGGACGCTCCGGTCAGATCGACCGGACACGCCCCGCCAGCGTCCGGTCAACGAATGGCTGCCACATCATCTCTTCTTCAAATACTGAGCGCCCGATCCCAACGGTCAAGTGATGACTGAACATAGCATGGTATCATGACCGGACGTAGGACCCCAGTGTCCGGTCACTTCCAGTAAGGTTCCAACTGTGATCGGATGTGTCAATTTGATCACGACCGAACGCAGGACCTGAAAGGTCCTAATGGCTAGAGGGGGGTGAATATCCTATTAAAAATTTCTACAACAACACTTGACAAACCGGTTATACAATTATGAGGCAAAGCAAGTGTTGTGCTAGCCTACTAAAAATGCAAGCCACCTACCACAATTCTAGTTTATATAGTTTCTATCCACACAATAGCTATGTCACTACACTAAGTTAGTGTGCTCTCAAAGGCTAACTAAAGAGCCACACTAACCAAATTAACAAGCTCTCACAACTAGTTACACTAAAGAGCTTGACAACTAGTTTATGGTAATGTAAAGAGAGTGGGCAATTTGTTTATACCACCGTGTCGAGGAGTGAACCAATCAATCATAAGAATGAATACCAATGAAGACCAATCACCTCGGAATCAAATGATGAACACAATGTTTTTTTACCGAGGTTCACTTGCTTGCCGGCAAGCTAGTCCTCGTTGTGGTGATTCACTCACTTGGAGGTTCACGTGCTAATTGGCATCACACGCCAAACCCTCAATAGGGTGCCGCACAACCAACACAAGATGAGGATCACACAAGCCACGAGCAATTCACTAGAGTACCTTTTGGCTCTCCACCAGGGAAAGGTCAAGAACCCCTCACAATCACCACAATCGAAGCCAGAGACAATCACCACCTCCGCTCAACGATCCTCGCTGCTCCAAGCCGTCTAGGTGGCGGTAACCACCAAGAGTAACAAGTGAATTTCACAGTGAAACATGAACATCAAGTGCCTCTAGATGCAAACACTCAAAAAATGCACTTGGATTCTCTCCCAATCTCACAAAGATGATGAATCAATGATAGAGATGAGTGGGAGGGCTTTGGCTAAGCTCACAAGGTTGCTATGTCAATACAAATGGCCAAGAGAGTGAGCTTGAACCAGCCATGGGGCTTAAATATAGAGCCCCCATGAATAGAGCCATTGGGCTCCTTACTTCACTGAATATGGGGCGACCGGATGCACCGATCGATGTGACCGGATGCAGGACCCCAGCGTCTGGTCGCCCAATGCTTACCATGTGTCATCGGTTTCAAATGCTGATTGCCCGATCTCAACGGTCATCAGTACATTTAAGTAGTGACTGGATGAGCTGCTAAAAGTGTATGGATGCTAGACCACAGCGTCCGGTCATTTCCAGTAAGCATCTAGAAGCGAGAAATCTCGACCGGACACGTCCGGTCATACCCGACCGGACACACCCAGCGTCTGGTCACTCAACGTCATCATATGTCATATTGACTGGACTCAGGCCCTGAGCGTCTGGTTATTTCTCGCGCCAGCATCCGGTGATGAGACCAAAACTGCATGCTCACTGCAACCATGAAAGGTCCTAATATGGCTAGAGGGGGGGTGAATAGCCTATTTAAAAATATACAAATCAACTAGAGCAATTTGATTAGTATGACAAATAGCGTAATGCAAACTTGCTCTAGCTCTACAAGGGTTGCAAGCCACCTATCCAACAATTCTAGTTGCAATGAATACTTAGGCACACAAACTTGCTATGTAATTACTCACTAAGAGCTCTCAACCTTGCTACTCTAAAGAGCTCAACTAGATGAATGTAAATAATAAAGCAAGCTCTCAATTCTAATTACACTAAAGAGCTTGTATCAACTAGTTTGCAAGAATGTAAATGAGTGAGTAGAGTGATTATACCGACGTGTAGGGGATGAACCAATCACAAGATGAATATATAGCCAATCACCGGGAGAATGCCAAAGAAGAGAGACAATCGATTTTCTCCCGAGGTTCACGTGCTTGCCAACACGCTACGTCCCCGTTGTGTCGACCAACACTTGGTGGTTTGGCGGCTAAGAGGTGTTTCACAAACCTCGTCCACATGATTGGACACCGCAAGAACCGACCCACAAGTGAGGTAACTCAATGACACGAGCAATTTACTAGAGTTACCTTTCGGCACTCCATCAGGGAAGGTACAACTCCCCTTACAATCACCGGAGACGGCCACGAACAATCACCAACTCATGCCGATCCTCCACCGCTGCTCCAACCGTCTAGGTGGTGGCAACCACCAAGAGAAACAAGCGAAATTCTCAGCGCAACACGAATACCAAGTGCCTCTAGATGCAATCACTCAAGCAATGCACTTGGATTCTCTCCCAATCTCACAATGATGATGGATCAATGAGGGAGATAAGTGGGAGGGCTTTGGCTAAGCTCACAAGGTTGTTATGTCAATGAAAATGTGCAAGCGTTATCCTTTGAGCCGGCCATGGGGCTATAAATAGAGCCCCCATCAAATAGAGCCGTTATACCCCTTCACTGGGCCAAACGCGCTCTGACCGGACGCTCCGGTCATACTGATCGGACGCTGGCCCTCAGCGTCCGGTCGCCCGATGGACGCCACGCGTCACCGGCTTCAAATGCTGTTCGTCAGATTTCAACGGCTACGAAGCTGACCGGGCGCTCCGGTGAAACTGACCGGACGCTGAAGCCCCAGCGTCCGGTCGTTTCCAGTAAGCTCCCCGAGGCATGTTTTTTTGACCGGACGCGTCCGGTCCACCTTGACCGAACGCAGACCAGCGTCCGGTGCTTAACCCTAGCGACTGTGCTATCTGACAGCTTGACCGGACGCAGAAACCAGCGTTCGGTGCATCTCAGGTCCAGCGTCCGGTGTAACACCGAAACTGGCGACCTCTCTGCCAGCTCGACCGGACGCAGCCTTTCAGCGTCCGGTCGCTGAGTGACCCAGCGTCCGGTCAGTAGACCAACACCAGCATCATTTCGTCCAACTCCATTTCAACTCTAACTTTTTCACCCTTTCTCAAGTGTGCCAACCACCAAGAATTTTGTATCCGGCGCAATAGAAAATAGACATTTCATTTTCCCGAAAGCGCCGTCTCAACCCTGCAAACACCTTGTGCACATGTGGTAGCATATTTTCACAAATATTATCAAGGGTGTTAGCACTCCACTAGATCCTAAATGCATATGCAATGAGTTAGAGCATCTAGTGGCACTTTGATAACTGCATTCAGATACGAGTTTCACCCCTCTTAATAGTACGGCTATCAAACCTAAATGTGATCACACTCTCTAAGTGTCTTGATCACCAAAACAAAATAGCTCCTATGGTTTATACCTTTGCCTTGAGCTTTTTGTTTTTCTCTTTCTTCATTTCAAGTTTAAGCCCTTGATCATCGACATGCCATCACCATTGTCATGCTATGATCTTCATTAGCTTCTTCTACTTGAAGTGTGCTACCTATGTCATGATCACTTGATAAACTAGGTTAGCACTTAGGGTTTCATCAATTCACCAAAACCAAACTAGAGCTTTCATCCCCCTACTTACTATCTTTGTGAATTTGTTTGCTCCCCCTATCTTACTATCTTACAATGTCATTTCATTTGTTTGCTCCCCCTATCTTACTATCTTTGTGAATTTCTCTCTCCCTTTGTCAACAATTATCATAAAGGGAGGGCTCAAATTTTAGATAGGTTGGGGTGAAACCATGTGAGGTGAGGATCATGTTCCTAATTTGGTTCAATCTAGATTACTTGCAAAAGATATTTAACTCGGTTTGATCCAAGGACAAGTTTCTTCACACCTCCAAATAAGGGTTATCTTATACCATGTTGAGTTAAACAGAGCTCATTTTCTAGATCAAACACTAGGTTTATAAGCCCACAAATATGTCATATGCTACCACTAGATCATTTCAAGCACACAAGCAATAGTGGTACCATACAAGCATCAAATTCATTTGACTTTCAAGAATGAGCCTATTTAAATGTGAAAGATGTCTAGATGCACTAAACATGTCCTTAGCAAGTATGTATGCCATGCCAATCAACTTTTACCTTGCTTTGCTCGAAGGAGAGGCATGTCATAGAATGGGGGTGCATCAACATATATTGGAGAAGTCAAGTATGTTCAATTCATTCCTTAGTTTGCAAAACCTCTTCTCATCAAGTGGCTTGGTGAAGATATCGGTAAGTTGATCTTCGGTGCCCACACTCTCAATGTAAATGTCTCCTTTTTGTTGGTGATCTCTTATGAAATGATGGCGGACATCAATATGCTTTGTTCTTGAATATTGAACCGGGTTGTTGGTGAGCTTTACAGCACTTTCATTGTCACATAGCAATGGCACTTGCTTGAATTTGATTCCAAAGTCACTCAAAGTAGCCTTCATCCAAAGTAATTGAGCACAACAACTATCGGCCAAAATGTACTCCGCTTCGACAGTTGAAAGTGCTACACTATTTTGCTTCTTGGATGACCAAGACACAAGTGATCTTCCCAATAGTTGACATGTGCCCGATGTGCCCTTTCTCTCAACTTTGCATCCCGCATAATCGAAGTCCAAATATCCAATCAACTCAAATCTTGCTCCTTTGGGATACCACAATCCAACATTTTGTGTATGCTTCAAGTACCTCAATATTCTCTTTGTTGCCTTCAAATGACTTTCTCTTGGCGAGGCTTGGAATCTAGCACACATGCATACACTAAACATCACATCCGGCCTTGATGCGGTCACATAGAGTAGACTTTCAATCATAGACCGATACATCTTTTGATCCACCATGTTGCCACTAGCATCACTATCCAAACTTCCATTTGTCCCCATTGGTGTACTAATAGCTTTACTATCATCCATTTCAAACTTCTTGAGCATGTCCTTGATATACTTGCTTTGACTCACAAATGTGCCATTCTTTGTTTGCTTGATTTGAAGACCAAGGAAGTAACTAAGCTCTCCAATCATGGACATCTCAAACTCACTTACCATCATCTTGCCAAACTCTTCACAAAAATCTTGATTTGTTGACCCAAATATAATATCATCAACATAGATTTGCACTACAAATAAGTCATTTCCAAGCTTCTTGGTAAAGAGAGTGGTGTCAACCTTTACCATCTTGAATCCCTTAGAGAGTAGGAAATCCCTCAATCTCTCATACCATACTCTAGGTGCTTGTTTCAATCCATACAAAACATTTCTCAACTTGTAAACATGGTTGGGTTTCTTTTCATCTTCAAAACTGAGAGGTTGCTCAACATACATAAGCTCATTGATGCACCCATTGAGAAATGCACTCTTCACATCCATTTGGTACAACTTGATGTTGTGGGCACAAGCATAGGCTAACAAGATCCTAATTGCTTCCAATCTTGCAACCGGGGCATATGTTTCTCCAAAATCAAGACATTCAACTTGAGTGTAACCTTGAGCCACTAATCTTGCTTTGTTCCTTATTACTATCCCATCTTGATCTTGCTTGTTTCGAAAGACCCACTTGGTTCCAATCACATTATGATCCTTAGGCCTCTCAACTAGCTCCCATACTTGGTTTCTTGTGAAGTTATTTAGCTCTTCATGCATAGCATTCACCCAATCAACATCCTTTAAAGCTTCATCTATCTTCTTCAGTTCAATGGATGACACAAATGAGAAATGCTTACAAAATAAAGCTAATCATGATCTTGCACACCTCTTGAAATATCACCAATTATAGTGTCCAATGGATGATCTCTTGCAACATTGGTTGGTTGAAGCACTTGCACTTGATTGCTTGCATTCGATTGATCACTAGGTTAAGATGATGAACTAGCCACTTATTGTTGATCTTGCACTTTGTCATCACTATTACTTGCTTGAACTTGATCATGAGAACCACTAGCTTGCAAATTTGAGTTAGAGAGCACTTGATTCTTGTCATCTTCAACGTCAATCACCTCTCTAGGCCTTATATCACCAATGTCTATGTTCTTCATTGCATTGACCAATTGAGTGCCTCTTACATCATCTAGATTCTCATCTTCCTCTTAGGAACCATTTGTTTCATCAAATTCCACATCATGAACCTCCTCAAGAGTACCACTAGCCAAATTCCAAACTCTATAAGCCTTGCTAGTAGTGGAGTAACTAAGCAAGAAACCTTCATCACATTTCTTTTCAAACTTGCTCAATCTAGTGCATTTCTTCAATATGTAGCATTTATAACCAAAAACCCAAAAGTATGCTATGTTAGGCTTTCTTCCATTCAATAGCTCATAAGGTGTCTTCTCCATTATGGGATGACAATAGAGTCGGTTGCTATAATAGCAAGCCATGTTGATTGCTTCGGCCCAAAATGAATGACTCACATTGTACTCACTCAACATTGATCTTACCATCTCAATCAAAGTTCTATTCTTTCTTCGAACTAGGCCATTTGATTGTAGAGTGTACTTGGCCAAGAATTGATGTCTAGTGGCACTTTGCGCACATGTGTTAGCCTTTTTTTCACAAATATTTTCAAGGGTGTTAGCACTCCACTAGATCCTAAATGCATATGCAATGAGTTAGAGCATCTAGTGGCACTTTGATAACCGCATTCCGATACGAGTTTCACTCCTCTTAATAGTACGGCTATCTATCCTAAATGTGATCACACTCACTAAGTGTCTTGATCACTAAAACAAAATGGCTCCTACATTTTATACCTTTGCCTTGAGCCTTTTGTTTTTCTCTTTCTTCTTTTCCAAGTTCAAGCATTTGATCATCACCATGCTATCACCATTGTCATGATCTTCGTCATTGCTTCATCACTTGGAGTAGTGCTACCTATCTCATAATCACTTTGATAAACTAGGTTAGCACTTAGGGTTTCATCAATTAACCAAAACCAAACTAGAGCTTTCAAACCACTGACTGGACGCTCTGGTCCTACCGAGACCAGCGTCTGGTCATTTACAATGACCTCTATTTTTTCTATATAGAGTGCCGGTGGCATCGTCGGACTGTCCGCACTCTACGGGCGGACACTCCGCCGGTGAAGTTTCTTACCCTTGCTCAATTGTGCCAACTACCAAGTGTATCACCTTGTGCACATGTGTTAGCATATCTTCACAAACATTTTCAAGGGTGTTAGCACTCTACTAGATCCTAAATGCATATGCAATGAGTTAGAGCATCTAGTGGCACTTTGATAACTGCATTTCGATACGAGTTTCACCCCTCTTAATAGTATGGCTATCGATCCTAAATGTGATCACACTCTCTAAGTGTCTCGATCATAAAAACAAAATGGCTCCTACAACTTATACCTTTGCCTTGAGCCTTTTTTTTTCTCTTTCTTCTTTTCAAGTCCAAGCACTTGATCATCACCATGGCATCACCATTGTCATGTCATGATCTTCATTTGCTTCACCACTTGGAATGTGCTACCTATTTTATGATCACTTAATAAACTAGGTTAGCACTTAGGGTTTCATCAATTCACCAAAACCAAACTAGAGCTTTTAGGACCCAGCGTCCGGTCACTTCCAGTAAGCCTCCACTCGCGATCGGACGCGTCCGGTCATGCCCAACTGGACTCACCCAGCGTTTGGTCACTCACTGTCTCCTTAGTGCACTACCATGTCAGTAGGACCGGACACACCCTACTAGAGTCTGGTCATGAAGTGACCCAGCGTCCGGTCAAAGACCGATGTTAGCATCTTCACTGCTTCCACTGACCAGACGCACCGGTCTAGTTGAGGCTAGTGTTCGCTGCACTCTGTGAAATCATGTCTTTTCTATATAGTGCGCTAGTGGCACCATCGAACTATCCGCACTCTATGGGTGGACACTCCGCTGGTGAAGTTACTTACCCTTGCACCCAAGTGCTAAACACAATGTGTATCACCTTCATGCATGTGTGTTAGCATATTTTTCACAAACATTTTGAAGGGTGTTAGCACTCCACTAGATCCTAAATGCATATGCAATGAGTTAGAGCATCTAGTGGCACTTTGATAATTGTATTTCGATATGAGTTTCACCCCTCTTAATAGTATGGCTATCGAACCTAAATGTGATCACACTCGCTAAGTGTCTTGATCACCAAAACAAAATGGCTCCTACCACTTATACCTTTGCCTTGAGCCTTTTGTTTTTCTCTTTCTTATTTTCAAGTCCAAGCACTTGATCATCACCATGGCATCACCATCATCATGTCATGATCTTTATTTGCTTCACCACTTGGAATGTGCTACATATCTCATGATCACTTTGATAAACTAGGTTAGCACTTTGGGTTTCATCAATTCACCAAAACCAAACTAGAGCTTTCACCCCCTCGGCTCCAGCGAACCTCACTTTCCAAGAACTTTACCTTCATTGTGTGGAGCCCCGTCATGCTCAGTTCTCTCCTTTTCATAGGGATTTGTCAGGTAGCAAGTCACTACTCATTCCTTTCTTACCTAATTGCTTGCTTCAATAGGAAGTTGCTTATCTCTAGAGTATATAATGCTTATATACATTCCTCTATTCCTTCCATGCAGCGAGTTTGGGCAGTGATAGTGCTTGGCTATTGATAGTGACAGACAACTTAGGGCCAAGCCCATGAGTACAGATTGAGGCCAAGCCTCACAAGTGTCAGCTGACAGTGGTTCTTTTTGCTAGTGGTTGTCTCATCAGAGGGCACTTGATTTGACAGTTGGTCTTTTTAGTGGTGATTATATTTAGCAAGTGTTAGTATGGCTTGGTGCAAGAACGTCGGGGGTGGTCCTAGCGATGATGAGAGCCATACGCCTCCCCTAATAGAGCAGGAGAAGGGGAAGGGGCCAAAGAAGACAATTACAAAGACGAAGCACAAGTGTGGTGACACAGAGGCTGAGAGAGCAGCAGCAATAGCCGCCGCCGTAGAAGCACAAGTCTGCCACCTCTCTCAGCCTACCACCAATAGAGCATTTGGACTTGAGGGCTGCCATAGCTTGACAGGTGCAGCAACTATGCCTTGTGGAGATTGAGCAGTGGTTCCCACCTCAGCGTGACGAGAGAGCTTTAGAGGGCTTCTACACTGTGCTCTAGGAAGATTTCTATAATGCATATCTGAATAGCGGGGTACCTTTTAAATCTTAGAGGGTGTGCCATTTATAGGCTATAGTGGCCGCTAGAGGAGAGTAGGTTTGTACCCACCTTACTTACCTACCTGGCTTAACAGACCTTTCAGGGCAGACGACAGGTACGTGCTAGCTGGGTCAGAGAGTTCTACGCCTCTTTGTGGATTGAGCCTAGTCATAGGTTCATTCACTTCACCTTTAGAGGACATCAGCCACCTAGATTCACTAGATTTGCTATGGATAGACTCAGCCACCGAGACATCCTCACGGTGGTATAGTGCCACCCACCGACCTTGTCAGGGCCTATTTTCGAGAGCCGTTCGGTGAGGGCTCGCAATGGACTCTGGGTGCCCTTACACCTATGGCTTGTCTCTTAGACACCATTATGAGGAGGACCTTGCTACCGAGAGGTGGTTACCATGAGGGTTTAACTCACATTCAGCTTTGGCTAGTCCACCACCTGATCTCTCAGATGTCGTTTGATATTTGGGACTTACTACTTTCAGAGATGGAGGACACACTTGCAGAGGGATTCAAGGGCCATCGTTAGCTACCATATGCCCATTGGATTTGCTTTCTTATACTCAAAGCCTATTCACATATACCCCCTCAGGTAGTGTCTGAGTTGACTAGCACTACTACTGAGTTCCCCGAGTACGACATGCGCCAGCTGATGGGTTCCAGTACTAGGAGTAGAACACCAACGCCGAGCTATCGCTAGAGGCCAAAGGTGTTGGAGACTATAGCAGAGGAGGACAAGGTCATCAGGGCTATTGCCGAGACAGAGCTCAAGCAACTTGAGGTACAGCAGGAGGACGTGGTCGAGAGCGACTCAACTGATAGCTCCGATTATAACTACCAGCCTATTCCACAAATGCCCCCATGGGCTCATGACAACAAGGCCGGTGGCTCCAGCTCAGCTCCACCCCAGCCACCATAGACAAACCCTACTCTGATAGCGATACTTGATAGGATGCATTAGGAGTAGACTCGCTAGGCACAGGCCATAGTTGTCGCTCTCGCTCAACTATAGACCCATCAGGATCTATTCTAGCAGCACAGCAGGCCATGCAGCAATAGCAGCTTGTCATTCAGCAGCAGCTTCTTAGGTTCATGCAGCATGTCTTTTTCACTATAGGGATTGCTCCTCACCAGCCCACGTCGCAGCTCGGACAGCCTGCTACTACCACCCCAATGACTCCAACTATATAGCCCAGTGGGTTTCAGAGTCAGGGATAGCCAGTTGCACAGTTTGCCTCACCTATCGAGCATGTGTCTTAGTGGTTTGCTGCACCAGGGACAGAGCAGGCTTAGCACTTCACTCCTATAGTCACGGGCTTCACTCCGACTCAGTCCACATTAGTGCTAGTGATGAACACCCCTATCTCTAGGAGTCTGGGTGCTACTTTCAGTGAGCTCACAGGACAGCCTACACCACCTGAGTTCAAAGCTCATGCTCCTACCATAGCCGCTCCCATCATAGGGACTACTGAGACGATACCGTCCTATGTTGCTTCATTTGAGCCGCCTCTGACAGTCACCTCCTAAAAGGTCCTTGTGTGATTTTGGTAATTGAGTGACAACCTAAGTGGACTAATCATGTTTATGTGAGATACACAGGTGATTAGTCCATAGGTACATGTGTGTGAGCAATATATGCCATGAAGGTGGAAATGGCTTGGAGATGTTGCAAAGCTCACACATGAGATGATGAAGGAGCTCATTGCAAATGAGACATGACATTGAGTCATGTGATCAAGGTGGAGAAGATCAAGACATGACTTGGCTTGATGGACCGGTTGCAAGCATGAAGGGCAAGTCAGAGGCTTTGGAGCGATGGACCATGTGGTGGTGAAGCTTGAGAAAGACTTGGCGCCGATGGACGAAGGCAATGGTAAAAAGCAAGTAAAGTCAAGATTGATGAACCAATATGATCGCATGATGATATGAAGTGGATCATATCATTGTTGATCGTGTTGGTGCATGTGTTGCATCGACATTGGAGGAGATGGAATGGAATGCGCAAGGCAAAGGTATAACCTAGGGAATTTCATTTCACTGGTCATAGGTGTGTAGAGAAGTTTATGACCAGGTTTAGCATAGATGGTTGTACTATCAAGAGAGGCAAACTTTTTTACATATCGGTCATCTAGTGCCACTCAAGTGATCTAACTTTGCATCGTCGCTAGAATCGAGTGGCATGGCAAGTTGAGTAGCTAATCCTTTGGAAAATGTTTGTGAAAAGCTAACACACATACACATGGTGGTGTACACTTGGTGGTGTTGGCATATTTGCAAAGGAGAAGAAGTTGGTGAAGAAAAGGAGTTAGTCGTGCTGGTCACAGAGTGATCGAATGCATCCAGTATGGTGACCGGACGCATCCAGTATGTGACTCGGTACTAAATAGTAGAGAGCGACCAGACGCATCTGGTCGCCACACTAGACACGTCCGGTGTGAATTAGCGAAGTCGATGTTTAGTGAAACAGTTGATCGGACGCTGGGAGCGTCCGGTCTGGAGTGACCGGACGTGTCCAATTAGGACTGGTTGCTTACTAGACTTGACCAGACACTGAGGCTCAGCATCCGGTCATTTTCTAATGACGCGTCTGGTCGGACCTGGGAGCTTACTAGACTTGACCGGACGCTGAGGCTCAGCGTCCGGTCATTTTCTAACAGCGTGTCTGATCAGACATGTTAGAGAGCCATTGGAGGCAACGATTAGTTTGAATAGGACACATGGTGGTCAAGCAGCTACTGGACACATCCGATATGGCGACCGGAGATGTCTAGTATACATGAACGGTGCATCCGGTGCAGCATCCGGTGCAAACGACCTATGCGTTCGATCGTCCCAAGAAACTCCCAGTGAAGGGGTAACGGCTAGTTTAGCCCATGGGGCTATAAATACAAGGTGGTCTTGGCCATGGCTAGTGTTGAGTACCTCGGGGGACTTTGTGTCCATGCTTGAGAGTGCTTGGGAGCCCTCCATCTCACATATGCTTGATAGTGATCATCTGATTGTGTGAGAGAGTGATTCTAGTGCGATTGCATCATGTGGTTGCAACGAGTGGCACTAGGTGATCGAGTTACAAGCTGGTGGTACTTGTTACTCTTGGAGGTTGCCACCTCCTAGACGGCTTGGTGGTGGTCTCCATTGAAGCCCGCAAAAAGCTTGTGCGGTGCTCCGGAGAAGAGCTTTGTGAGGGGCATTGTGCTCGCCCCACAGGAGCCACGAAGAGCAACTCTAGTAAAGTGTGTCATTGAGCTACCCTCACTTTCAGCATAGGTTCTTGCAGTGCCTGACATGTGGGCTTGGTGGGTGATGCCAATTAGCCGCCGAACCACCAAGTGAGCGGTCGACACAACGGGGACTAGCGTGTTGGCAAGCACGTGAACCTTAGGAGAAAAATCACCATGTCAACTTTGTTCTTCTCGTTGGTTTGCATCCTCGTTACACAAGCTTGTAATTACTTTCATATACATTGTGCTTGTGTAGTTGCTCTTGTAATTAGCTAGCTTGTGTAGCTCACTAGTTATCTTCTTGCCCGTGTAGCATAGAAGTAGCTACCTTGCGTGGCTAATTTGGTTTGTGTAACCTTGTTAGTCACATTACTTAGTTTGTGTAGCTAAGTATTTGCGCTCTCTAATTTGGCATTGGTTTCCTTGTTATTGAACATTGCTAGTGAGCTTAGTTGGCTTTGTGCTTTTGCTTACTAGCATATGTAGGAGCTCCCTTGTTGCTTGAAGTATTAGCGGCATAGGTTTGTGTGACCTTGCTTCTAGAATTGGTTAGGTGAGCTCTAGCTAGCCCAGCACCTTTGTTGCTTAATTAGGATCTTTACTAGGTGCTAGAGAATATTGATAGAGGGGTGTAGTCTTGGCTAGACCGAATTATTTTAATTCCACATTTGTTTTGGTTAGCCGATGTGATTAATTTTAGAAAGGACTATTCACCCCCCTCTAGTCCATCATCTCGACCTTACACCTCCACCCTTGAGGTTTTAGCGACAGTGGTAGTTGAGGCTACACTTCCTACAGTGCCACCTTCTGAGCCACATGATTAGGCTACTACTTTAGCTTCTACTTCATAGCTAGCCGACCCAGTTACTGAGACCACATAGCAGACCTAGACCGCTTCACCTCCACTTCTAGTGACAGAGGGTCTGACCGCTTAGAGTTTTGGGTCTAAGGATGATCTAGCTCAGTTTTAGATCTCTCACCATACCTCAGCGCTTGACTCATTTGCTGCTACCTTGTCGTCCTATCCTTAGGTTTTGGTGCTTGGCGCCAAAGAGGGAGAGGGAGCGAGTATGTTAGATTTAGGGAGAGCGTGTGAGATGGACTCATTCTTTTGTGTGTGATACTTCATGCATTCATGTTTACTCTCATGCATTATGTTATATGTGTGAGACTTAGGTGACATGTGTGCTCTCTACCTTATATGTCATGTCACTTGATTATGCTCATTTGCTTTACTTCCGCGTTTTACTCTGATACAAATGCTCTTTACTTTGTGTACTTATGCTTATTTCATATCTTGTAAGTACATTGTGTTGGCTTGGATCATATAAGCATGCCTAACCCTCCTTTGTTTCTGTTGTCAATTGCTTATATGAACCAAGCATATTGAAAACCTCACTCATCTTTTATACATACTTGAGGTTGTGTTGTCATCAATCACCAAAAAGGGAAAGATTGAAAGTATCTAGGCCCCTAGTTGGGTTTCGGTGATTAATGATGACACAAGATTACTGTGACTAACGTGTGTTTTGTAGAGGCAACTTGAGTTAGGTCATGGTAATGGTGACTGATTGGGAAATTATGGTTTCCATGCCCCCATCAATGGAAATCGCTTCAGTTTTCAAAGGATGGATGACAAGGTTAAGGATAGACTAGTTCTAAGTGTCATTTGGCGTTGGAGAGACACTTAGAGTAGTTTAGGACTTTGTTTCTTTCCTTTGGTTGTACTATTAAGGGGGTATGAACTAGTAGCTTGACCTAGATGAGTCCAATGGTTTAGGTGTGGTGCACACTTGTGAAGCTTAGCACTAGGTAGCTCAAGGACAACCCATAGATCAGCTAAAGTCGATGTCGTTTTCAAAGTTGGTAAAATTTGAGGTGAATGGAGACTTGGATGATGATCGGACACCAGATGTACAGGTGCCATGTCCGGACAGTGTTAGCTCATGTAGCTAGGGTGTGTTCATCGATCGTACGCTAGACCAGACTCACAGATGTCGTGTCCGGTCAGTATTAGCTCATGTTGCTAGGGTTTGCTTTTTGACCGGACGCTAAGGACATTGTGACCTAACGCACTAGAGGTAGCATTCGGTCAACAACAGTAAGCATCTAGAGAAGGAAATTTTTGACCAAACACGTCTGATGGGTGGCGATCGGACGCTAGTCAGAGTTCGATCTCTGATAACTGAGCTGGTGTCATGTAGTCGTTGGCCACTGACTAGACGTGTCCGGTTACCCCAAAATGTGCTAAGTTGGACCCCAACGAGTATCTTTTGAAGTGGGGAGTATAAATATCTCTCCTACTCGTCCAATTTAGCTCTCTTGCCCATATATTCAGCTGAGAAACACCTTTAGAGTGCAAGGGAGAGCAAGAGCCTAGTGGGGTGATTGAGATTTGATAATCCAAGATTAAGGACCTCATTAGTGCATAGGGAGTAGCAAGTGTGCATCGACCCTTCTCATTAGGCTTGTCTTGGTCAAGTGAGAGCTTGTGCTTGTTACTCTTGGTGATCGACATCACGTAGATGGCTTGATGGTGATTAGGAACTTGGTGATCATCCGACGGAGCTAGTGGATGGCCCAAGTCATGGTGTGAGTGGTTGTGGGTGATTCACCACGCGAAGTGTCAAAGAATCAGCCCGTAGAGAGTACTTGATCCTTGCGCGGATCAAGGGGAAGCTACACCCTTACGTGGGTGCTCCAACGAGGACTAATGGGGAGTGGTGACTCTCCGATACCTCAGAAAACATTAACGCATTCCTCTTCCTCTCTTTACTTTGAGCATTTACATTTGAGCTATTCAATTCATGTCTCTATATTCCTAGAATTGCCATGCTAGAGTAGGATTGGAACCTAGGGTGCAAAACTCTTGTGCGATACAACAATAAAAACACTTCTAGGCACAAGGGGTGAAATGGGCTAAGTGTAGGGCTTAATTATTGCAAGAAATTTAGAATTAGCCCAATTCACCTCTCTCTTGGGCATTTTGATCCTTTCGCACAATGACCTCAACAGTAAAGTATCTGCTAGAAACGAGATGTGTGAATGTAATGGCAAAGCATTTGCTAGGAAAGTCGAAATGGCGGCGAAGCAATCACCAAGAGCTGCAACGGCAAAGTATCCGCTCAGTGAGAACTATCGACACCCGCGGCAAAGCATCTGTTGGAAAAGAAGTGTGCCGGTGACAAAGTATCCACCGAGGAAGTGACAAACGAAGGGGCAAAGCATCCGCCGAAGAAGCGACCACCGCATAGGACAAACACGTGTTGAAGGTATGAAGTGCACGGACGGATCACAAGCACAGCGATAATCTCCACAACTCGACGGAAGACGCTGCAGGACCACAACCGGCGATAGCAACACGTAGCACCGAGGGAGAGGGGGAGGCAGCCCAGTGCGCACCATGGCTAGGAAACTTCAAAGGCAACACCTCCAAGGAGCAGCACGACATAAATAGCGCTGCCGCTGCCTGCCCAATAGCGACAAGGTTTTCACCACCTAGAAGATCCACAAAAGGTTTTGGAGCGCCATTACCCTCCTTGGAGGCATTTGTTGTTGGTAATAATACTTCTAAAGAACTGGTTGCCTTCACCGTTTATTTATTGTTATGATTGGTTGTCTTCACCATTTATTTATTTTTGTACACAAAATTCAAACTCGCCCTAATTTTCCCTCTAGCAAAGTTATTTCTTTTTTTGTATACAAGGATAACATGCAAGCAAAGAAGAAATTTCATTATAGGCCTAACCTGAAAGTCCCTCAAGTGTTGTCAGGTGTGTGGCACTGACACGACTGCACAAATGCATGTTACTAGTGCGGTAAAGCTATCTCGCGCTCGAGTGTTTCTCTCCCTCTCAACACTCCATTCCTCTCCCTTTCATTCTTTTTCATCTCTAGCCTCTCTTCCTCTTCTTTCCCAACTCCGCGAGCTTAGAAGCGGTTCGGGGCACGCCCCTAATGGGCCCAAACTCGATACATGGTCCAACGGACCAAAAGATGGTGTCGCAGCACCCTGGTAGATTCTGGACGCTGACTTGTTTCGATGATTCCTATTGATTCCGAATAGCTTTTGATGTGAAACCACTTGGATTGGCTTCCTTATCAAATTAGATTTTCATCCATGTGTGGATCATCAAAAATGGAGTCCAAATGTGTCCTAGGTCATTAGTTTAAGGTAGACTGGTCCTAGAGGCCGAGGCAGACTTGAATTCTTGTTGGACTGGACCTCTAGCTTATGTTGGACGTCCTTGCTGGTCATCATCACCTCCACCACTTCCTCTAAGTCCTTCATGACCCTCTCCAATGTTCCTAAGCAAGATAACATCATTAGGTAGTAGTCTATTCTCAAAAGTATGAAAAGTATCGTTTAAGAACGAGCTCACCTCTAAATTGAGTTGTCGCTTTCGAGCTCGGGTCATTAGACCTTGCATGACGGTTGGAGGATCAACGAGTACCTCTGAAGAAGTGATGTCCTCATCATCCTCTCCCTCTTGAATTGAAGTCGTCCTCGACTCAAGCTCATCTTCTTCTCCCAAATAAGGTTTCAAATTTACAATGTTAAAGGTGGGACTAACCCTGAACTCGGGTGGCAATTCAAGTTTATAGGCATTATCAGTTATTTTCTCAATGATCTTATAAGGACTAGCTACTCTTGGCATTAATTTAGACTTACGTAGCTTAGGAAATCTATCTTTTCTTAAATGTAACCAAACTAAATCACCCGGTTCAAGTTTAATCTCTTTTCTACCTTTACTACCAGCAATTCTATACTTTTCATTCATGCTTTCAATATTTGCTTTAGTTGTTTCATGCAACTTATGAATAAAATCTGCATGCTCTCTAGCATCACTATGTATTCTCTCAGTGGTAGGTAAAGGCAAAAGATCAATAGAAGCACGAGGGTTAAAACCATACACTACCTGAAAAGGGCTTACCTTGGTGGTGGAATATTCTGCCCTGTTATATGCAAACTCCACATGCGGCAAACACTCTTCCCACATCTTCAAATTGCGCTTCAAAATGGCTCTCAACACGGTGGACAATGTTTGATTCACAACCTCAGTTTGCCCATCAGTTTGAGGATGACATGTTGTAGAAAACAGCAGCTTGGTCCCCAATTTATTCCACAATGTGCACCAAAAATGACTCAAGAATTTTGCATCGCGATCTGAAATAATAGTAGAAGGCATACCATGCAAGCGAACGATTTCTTGAAAGAAAAGGTCAGCAATATGAACAGCATCATCGCTCTTATGACAAGGAATAAAATATGCCATCTTAGAAAAACGATCAACCACCACAAAAATACTATCCCTCCCCCTCTTAGTCCTTGGCAATCCCAACACAAAATCCATAGATATATCTGCCCAAGGAGTAGAAGGAATAGGAAGAGGTATATACAAACCATGTGGGTTCAACCGCGACTTAGCTTTTTGACATGTGGCACACCGAGCCACATACTGATCTACATCTCGCCTCATCCTTGGCCAAAAGAAGTGTATGAACAGCACCTCCTCCGTCTTTTTGGCACCAAAATGTCCCATCAATCCGCCTTCATGTGCCTCCTGCAACAACAAAAGACGAACGGAATCAACTAGAATGCATAGGCGGTTAGCTCTAAACAAAAACCCATCGCTGATCATAAACTTATTCCATGTGCGCCCCTCTCTACAATTAAACAACATATCCATAAAATCAGGATCAAGTGCATATTGTTCTTTAATGGATTGAAGACCAAAAATCCGGCAATCAAGTTGGGACAGCAATGTATATCTTCTAGACAAAGCATCAATAATCACATTATCCTTCCCTTTCTTATGTTTGATAATATAAGGAAAAGATTCAATAAATTCAACCCATTTAGCATGCCTATGATTCAGATTATTTTGAGAGCGAAGATACTTAAGCGATTCATGATCAGAATGAATAACAAATTCTTTAGGCCACAAATAATGACGCCACGTCTTCAAAGAACGAACAAGTGCATACAATTCTTTATCATACGTGGAATAATTAAGAATAGGACCATGTAATTTTTCGCTAAAGTAAGCAACTGGTTTACCATCTTGCATCAAAATACCACCAATGCCAACTCCACTAGCATCACATTCTAGCTCAAAAGTCTTACCAAAATTTGGAAGTTGCAACAATGGTGTGTGTGTAAGCTTGTCCTTCAAAGTGTCAAAGGACTCCTCTTGTGCCTCTCCCCAATGAAACACCACTCCTTTCTTCGTCAACTCATGCAATGGGGCAGCAATGGTGCTGAAATCTTTGACAAAGCGGCGGTAGAATCCTGCAAGACCAAGAAAACTCCTCACCTGTGTGACGGTTTGGGGAACCGGCCAGCTCTTTATGGGTTTAATTTTCATCTCGTCCACCTCAATTCCCTGTGGAGTTACAACATAGTCAAGAAAAGACTTGCTGTAAATCAATATATCATCAAAGTAAACTACCACAAAATGTCCAATAAAAGCTCTTAAAACCTCATTCATTAAGCGCATGAAAGTGCTAGGTGCATTTGTCAAACCAAAAAGCATAACTAACCACTCATACAACCCGAATTTGGTTTTAAACGTAGTTTTCCATTCATCTCCAAGTTTCATTCTAATTTGGTGATAGCCAATTCGCAAGTCAATCTTAGTGAAAATTATAGAACCACACAACTCATCTAACATGTCGTTTAGCCTAGGAATAGAATGACGATACCGAATGGTAATATTATTAATGGCTCTACAATCAACACACATACGCCAAGTTCTATCTTTCTTAGGAACCAAAAGTACAGGAATGGCACAAGGACTAAGGCTTTCACGTACATACCCGCGGTCCAAAAGATCTTGGACTTGCCGCTAAATTTTCTTAGTCTCCTCAGGATTGGTTCGATAGGCAGCTCGGTTGGGCAAGGTTGCTCCTAGAATCAAATCGATTTGATGCTCTATCCCTCTCATAGGTGGCAGTCCCGGGGGTATCTCAGCTAGAAAAATGTCCTCATACTCTTGCAAAAGGTTAGTGACAGCAGGAGGTACCAAGCTAACAATATCATCAAGCGAAAACATAGCTCGTTTGCATACCAAAGCATAGCAAATATCATCATCAGAAATTTCAGCAAAGTCACATTTTGTTGCAAGCATAACACCACCCTTCAATTTAATCCCCTTAGCCTTAGAAATATATGTAGACTTATCCTTTTTAGGTGGGAAAATAGAATTAGCAACTTGCTGATTTTTATATTGAACATCATTGAAACTAGCAGCGCGTTCTCTATCAGCTTATACAATTTGAGCAGGGGTCAAAGGTACCAAAGTAATTTTCTTTCCTTTATGCACAAAAGTGTATTTATTACTTCTACCATGGTGTGTAGCATCATTATCATGTTCCCAAGGATGACCCAATAAGAGTGAACAAGCTTGCATAGGTACCACATCACAATTAACAGAATCAGTATAAGGACCAATGAAAAATGAAACTCTACAAGTTTGTGTTACCTTTGCTTTACTAGAATCATTTAGCCACTGAATATGGTATGGACGTGGGTGTGGGCGTGTGGTCAAGCCAAGCTTCTTGACCAAATCAGAACTCACCAAATTGTTGCAGCTACCTCCATCAATAATGACACGTGCTCAACGGTCGCTAATGACGAAGAAAATCTAGAACAAGTTATGGCGTTGTAGCTTCTCAGGTTGGACTCGTGAGCTGAGCACCTGCTGTATAATGATGCTCCTATAGGACGACATGGCCTCGTCACCAAGGACTTCGCCATCCTCCTCATCTGCATCTTGGTCTTCTTCATCCTCAATGTCAGAGGTGCTGATGTAACCATCTTCTATAGCAATATATGCTCGCTGACTTGGGCGGTCCTTCTGCACATGGCCAATGCCATGGCAGCGGTGGCACTGAATACCCGAAGTGTGTCTCGTCGATGCAATGGATGAGGAACTCTTGGTAGGCACCTGCAAAGAATTTTTACCTGAATCTAAAGGTCGTGCGGGAGGTGCCTTAGGTGTAGCAGAAACTCTAGAGGTTGTTGGTCACTTGCTCGCTGGTGGAGGCGTCCAAAAAGTGGTTGGCTTGGTCAGCCCCGAAGATGGTGCAAGTATTTCATCTGGAAGTTGCAAAAGTAGATTTGGATGTTGCATTTGTTATTATGCCTATACATGCATGTTTCAAACAAAATGTTTCAAGTGTTTCATATGTTTTTGTATGTATGTTGCAAATATTTCATTTGGATGTTTCAAAAGTAGATCGAGTATTGCACAACGCCGATGACTGACGATAGCGGCCTGTCGCAGCCGCCTGTCGCTGCTGCTGGGGCACAGCCTTGGGTTAACCCATGTGGATTTGCCCCGTGCGGGCGTGGGGTGGGCACGGGGACGCGGTTCCTATGATGGACGTGGGTGCTGGTGCTGGGCAAGATGTGGACGCGAGGCGGTTGGCGGGATGCGAATGCAGGTTTCCCCGTGCTAGGCGGGACGCGGGTGTGGGAGCCACATCCGATCACGACATCCCGTCCGAACGTCCAGGCGCTACATGAATATATGATAGATAAATCATTGATAGAGGACCAAAACTTCATGGTACACACCCATCCTACACCCGCCTTCGCATGTTTGGATGCGCCTATTACCCAAACCTGTCATCCACAGCTTCACATAAGTTATCACCTCACTCATCCTTGTGCATCTTTCTTGGCTATTCCACCAATCACATAGGGTATCGGTGTCTCGACCTTCATTCCAATAGGATCTTTGTCTCTCGACACGTTGTCGTTGATGAGTCATTTTCCCCTTTTTTGATATGTCCACCTCTCCCTTGCTTCCTGCCACCTTGGATTTTTTGAGCGATGATGACTGTTCCACTTTGCCATTGGGCCTAGTGCTATGCATGCAGGTACACTTCCTCCCGGCAATGCTCCCACTGCGCCCGCACCAGTAGCCTCACCGGCTTGGCTGCTAGGTACCCCCGAGCTGCTGCCTTCTACTGACGGGTCGTCCCTACTGCCCCCGTCACCATAGTCGAGTGCCGCTGCCCCTACGAACACCACATCCTAGGTTGTTGTTAGCGGTGCCTCTAGGCTCTCTACCAACTCACCCCGCATCGCTGCCCCTGCGGACACCTTTGTGGTAGGCTATTGCCAGCGGTGCCAGGCGTGCCCCCTAGGTACACTGCTACCACGGCTCCGCATGTCGTCGCTCCTATCTCCAATGCACACGGCATGCGCACCCGTGTCAAGTTCACTTCATTCAGCTGGTGGATTGCTTCAACCTCAACACGGCGGTCCTCTCCCCGCTACTAACGTCGTTTCGGTCTGCTCTAGTTGATCCGAACTAGCGTGCTGCCATCTAGTCCGAGTTCGATGCCCTCTTGGCGAACGACACTTGGACCTTGGTGCCTCACCCTTCTAGAGTCAAGTTGGCACTGGCAAATGGGTCTATCGTCACAAGTTCCTGTCAGATGGTTCTCTTGATTGCTACAAAGCTTGATGGGTCTTACGCGGTTTCACTCAATGTCTAGGGATTGACTATGTTGATTGCTACAAAGCCCACCACCATTCTTGTTGTCCTTAGTTTGGCTCTCTCAGTCCTGGCCCATTTATCAGCTCGACGTCAAGAATGCATTCCTGCATGGCACTCTGACCGAGATAGTGTACTGTGTTCAGCCATCTAGTTTTGTTGACTCCTCAAGGCCTGATGACCATGTTTGACACCCACACCGCTCACTCTATGGATTGAAGTAGGCCTCTCGTGCT